>NC_142743.1:8910406-9212906 GCF_051943395.1 Hippocampus bargibanti | reverse complement strand
ACTCTGCCTCCAGCGGCCCCTGGGTAGATTGAGTTTGAGACCCCTGCTTTAGAGCGTTAATGGCAACAGGGGGAAACGTTTAAATGTCTGCTGGATTTGGTGCGCATAGATCGGTAGCACCTGCCTGAGGGGAGTCGCTGGAAAAGGTGGTGGGCAGGGTGCAAAGGGTCCAGTAGGATTTTCCATGCCCGATCGACTTCAGAGTGCCCCAATAAGTCAAACACAAACACACACACACAGAAAATGTTGCATGGGTTACGAGCTGACATTTGAGTTACGAGTGAGTTACCACCCCTCGAATGCAGTTAAACAAATAGAGCGATCACCCATTGGTTCTGTAATGCAGTCACATTTATACAAAACTTTGGCAATAGCAAAAAAAGTGATGTTCCTTTCCTGTGATTCCTCTTTCGTCTACCTTGTGAATTTGGTTCAGTCAGGGGCTAAGTTAATTTATAACAATCGTGGATATAGTCCCACTTCGTTTGAATGTAGACTCGCCGGTTGTAGTCGCTGTTTTGTAATTTGTGGATGAAACTATTAATAATTTGTCGTCTTCCTTGCTTTAAACCGTTCGACGACGTTATATTGAACCAGGACTGTTAGCGAGCAAGTGAGTGTGAAGAAAAGTTGCTATGGAAATGCCGCCATCTTGTGGGTGGAGTACGAAACTGCAACCTCTATTGACCTGATGACTTTTATTTTATATATATTTTTTTGCATTTACATTATATTTATAAGCGCCTTTCAAAACTCTCAATGACATTTTACAGTCACAGAATAATAACTTTCTCTGCCAACGTTCACTTAACGCGGAAGTGACGCACACTCACATCACTAACTCAAATATAATCAGATGAGTGAAGATAAAAGTTGTAGTGTGGTCATTTCTCGCACAGTAAAGTCACCCCCGCCCCAAAAAAATATAGTTCACCTCACCTCGTATTTGGAATTTTCAGGTGAACGGGTCAAGTGTGTTGGACTGTTGCTGGGAGTTCAGGCTAATCAAGTCGGTCGTGGGGTGGGACCGTGGGAAGGAGGGGTGGGTGGGTGCTTTTACACTGTGGACGGGTAAAAAGAAGCATGACGTCACCAGCTGCATCTGTGACCCTCTCTACCAAAACAAAGGAGAACCAAAATATTACATTTGCAACCAAGCGTCACTGGACAACAGCTTCGTCTTGCTCACCGGTTAAGTCACACAAACATTATTTTTTTTTGCTTGGCGTGGGTTGGTGGAAGGAAAAGGGGCCTGTTTCAATTAGTATCTGGGTTTATGGAGAGTCACTGAGAGCGAGGAGACAAGGGGTCCGGGAGGGGCATCCTTCCGTCTGTCTCTCGGTAGGGTTCGTGTGGATGGCGGATGGGGAAGCCGCGGTGTCTGTGGAAGGTGGGACGGCCGCTCTGATGGAGCGCTAAGCCCGAAGCGAGAGCTCAAACCTGGGCACGCGTTTGTGCACGTTGTCACTCAACGATCGGACGTCCGCTTATTCGAAACATGGATCCCGACAAGACGTTGACGTTCTGTCTCGGGCTCAAGGCTGAGGAGGTACACACACACGCACACGCACACACTCACACACACTTACACGTGCACGCATTTCCACGCACGCACACACACACACTCACACACATACCGCTGTCATGGAGTGCTGCAGAGCAACATGCGCTGATGTTGACAAACACTGCATCCTCTACAAGCCTGCACTCATGTTATTTTCTCCTGTTTTTTTCTAATTGATTTCCCAATTCTGAATTATCTATTAAATTATCCATCCCCTTATTTGTCATGAAAGTAAACACTACAATATTCAACATTTAATAGCATGAATGAAAATATGGATACTCTGTGTTTTTTCTTCTAAGCTGGCGCATTTTATCTGTGTACAATGTACTGTACGTGTTCGCAGAATTGTTTTCCAGCGATGCTTTATGCAAGACGAATAGTTGTAGAAGTGACCATATTGCTGATTCAGAATGCTGACAGTTCTACATTGTGGATGACCTTCCATGTTGGTGCGCTGATGAAAGCTTCTCGCTCCGAAACAAGTTGCACTTTGTTGCATGAATAGTTGAATGGTTGACATTAAAACACATACATGTATTTTTACCTTAATGTGACATCACTATGAATTGTGACTAATGTTAATAGTGTAAACTATGAAGTTATTAACTGCCAAAAATCATAACAATGTTGTAATTCCCCAAATACTTGAGGTAGATACTGTCTGGGGGGGCATGTTTACTCTGTTTATCACATTTGCTCAGATCTTGTGATTTTTTTATATTCAAGCTACTTTTATGGCACCTAAACAGAACAAACGACCATCTGCCTCAAAAAGACAGTCCAGCGTCATGAAATGCTTTAATGTGAACTCTAAAGGACAAATCCAAAGTTATTTAAAGGACAACCGACGTCTCCGGACAAGTTGTGTCCATAATTTGCAAAATGTCTTCAAATGACTTCTACTGAGCGTATGTTACAAAGATTCCACCGCATGAAGCTATATTTTACATTTTAAGACTCGCGCTGAAAATTCCAGAAGTCTTGTTCATGAGTTGGCGACGAGTCCGTACGTTACGTCACTGAAAGAACGCCCCTGACCGAAAAAAAAGGACACATTGTAGTAGTCCTTCCATCATGTCAATGCATTTTGCTGTACTTTGGTCTGAAAACGTTATGTAGGACCAAAAAAAGGCAGAAGAGGCCGACAAAGCTCCATGTAAGGAATTAATCAGCCTGTGGAAACGGGACTGTCGCCGTTTTCTGCCTTTTTTGGGTGCGACATTTCCCACCCCCGATGCCTCAAAATGACACAGAATAAATTATTTAATCGATTGCAAACATGTATGCTTTCTTCTTTAGAACTATTTGTATCATATTCATAACTGGATGAGTAACAAGAAAGCATATTCTCCGAATCTGAAGCCATTGTTTTGATTCTTGAGCAAGGCAAGACGTATTGCCGTGACACCACGAACATGGGGGCGGGACCTTCTGAAACTGGCCACTTCCGGTTTCAAATTGAAGTACTTTTTAGACACTTTTTTTGACATTTTTAGACATTTTTATTGGTGTTTTGCATTTGACTAAAAATATCATACTGCGTGTCTTGGGTATTTTAGATGCTATAAAACGTTTTTCTAATGTCAGTTAGGAAACAAAAAAGTGACGTCGGTTGTCCTTTAAGCATAATATTCAATCCGTTCAGTTTTTTGTTGTTGTTGTTTCATGTAAATCTTCAGAATCATACAGTAAACTATTAGACGGCGATTTGTGGGTCACATCGTGATTGTGTGTAATCTTTGTTATCAATGTAAAGTCAGAATGTTAAAAAATATTATTGTTTTGGGTATCATTAGGATGTTGTCAGTGTACAATGCTGCTGTGACATTTGGGGCTTGTTACTTGCTGGATTTTGGCTCATCATCACTCCGTGGTTAGACAAGGTCTTTGTGCACACGGCAGCAGAGGGCATACATTGTTCCCTCCCATACGGACAAAATATCCATCAGGCAGTGAACAAAAGGTTGACAAAACCAACCACGGCGTTTCTGCATTGTGGCCTCTCACGTTCACTCATAGTTTGTCATTTTCCCTCTCCGTAAATAAATATACGATTCTTTCTCAATTTTCTGCACAAGCTGAAAAGACAACATGGGGACGAAAAATATTGTCCGTACACTGCGGTGAATTATTTCCTTTGTATTGATTTACCTGCGTTATCATGATTGACATATTCAGGGGCCGCTCCTGTATTGCATGGAAATTTTTAATCGATATCATGTAACCATGACAGTAAAATTGCTGGAGAAGTATTCAGTAATCCCTCGCTTATCGCAGTTAATGCAGACCGGGACCACCCGCGATAGACAAAAAACAGTGATGTAGCGAACACTACATGTATTGGTAAATTTACATGTGTATGAGTGCAAAAAAATGTGTATAAGGTGAAATTTAGTGGAACACAGTATAGGACATGCATAAAGAAGCAGGGTAATTGTTGGTAGTACAGTGCAATAATGCAATAAACAGTCCAGTATCAACATACAGTATATAGAGTATAATATGTACAGGTCCACTATTCGTCATTCTTGATGTAACGCACCGTAGATTCATCGACGTCATTGGCGTGACGTAACATTGGCGTGCAAACTTCGCCTTCCTTCAGTTTGTCAAGTAATTTTACTTTTTCACTCACTGTCATCATTATGGGTTCTCTGGATGATTTTGAAGGCACAGGCGTTTAGGAGGTATTGTCGAAGGGGGGTGTATTAAGTAAGAATGAAAATACGAGAATATGTACAGTACATAACCTGAAGTAACGCAATGCGATAAGCGGTAGGTTGAATGCTTTTCAATAGTGTCGTCTCTCGGCCAATCAGCTTTGGACCAAAGTGATGAAAATTTTGTTGATATTAATCATCGACTCATTGTCAGGTGTTGCCAAATGTTTTTGGTGACTGAACTAATGTTCGGTTTTGTGCATTTACAGCACAGTAATGCCTTGAAATGGATGAATAAATTAATAAATAATAACAGTAAATCTAACGAATGCAGTATGCTGCTCTTTGTGACCTGCTGTTCTTTTAAAGTACTGTACTGTAGTGACTTTCGCTGCCATTTGCGGACTTTTTTTTAGGTAAAAAAAATTCTGCGCTGCATCAAGGGCCGCGATAATCGAACCGCGAAGTATCAAGGGATTACTGTAAGAAAGTCAAAGGGGCTTGTATGAGAACAGCAGTGCAATTGTGAAGTGTGATCGAGGAGTTTGAGATGGGTGTAGGACTGCATCAGGGATCCATTCTGAGCCCCTTCCTCTTTGCAATCGCGATGCATAGGCCGATAAATGACATTAGACTGGGATCTCCATGGACCATGATGTGACGAGACGAGATTTTAATCTCCAACATTTAATGTAGAAAGACGGAGGCTTGCACTGGAGAGGAAATGAATGAAGATTAGCCATCGTAAAACAATTACAGGTGCATAAATGGGAGGATGAGACTACAGAGAGAAGAAATAGCAAAAGTGGAGGACTTGTAAATTCGGTTCAGGGTAATACAGACACTCCACTTTTATCGAACATTTGAGTGACGAAAAATAGTATGGACATTATTGCATTTTTGTCGAAAAATGTTTGGACAGAGATGCTGGAGCGCTGCATTATAATTATAGAATTATGTTTGTGATTTTTTTGTGATTTAGTATTTCGTGCCTTTTTTCCGGTTGCGTACTGTGCTTCACGCACACAGACACATTAGAGGTTTCAAGGGCTGGATATTTATGCAACGGACACCAAGGCTGACCAATGCTTAAGTGTTGGCAACCAGCTCAGGCCCCATTCCGCCGAGCTCGCTTACGATTGGCTGCGTAGAGTATGTGGGCGAGGAGGAAAGCCCTCTTTCCAGTTGACGCTCCAGGACGCGACGCAAAACAAAAAGCAATGGCTTACTGAAGACCCAAGGATATATGTCGTCGTACTACAGTAGGGGTGAATTTATTTTACGACTGTTAGAGCATCTGTGTTTTATGTTTTATACTTCCCTGTTCAGTGTTTGACTTAAACATACATTCCATACAAAATATAGCACTGAATCAATTTACGACCAAATTCACCTTACAAACGACCGCTCGGAACGTATTTCGTAGAAGGAATAGATACAAGTAGGTTGGAACTGGTGGAGGAAAGCATATCAGGAATGATGACATGTCTGGCTCAAAGACAATGACACTAAAGACACACCTGGAGGTGGAAGAAATGAACATGTTGAGGTTCTCCTGGATGGGATTAGAGCAGTGAGACAACACAAGTTATATATTTTGGAGACTATAAATGTAAGTGGTGGACATTCACAAATCCCCTAATTGTTGCTTGTGTCTGTTTTTCTTTCACTAGATGACGATGTCCCTGAGATCCTTGGATGGGACCACCGAGGCTTCCACGGTGAGCAGCTCGACCTTCACTATTCATTTCAGAACGCTATCAAAAAAATCAGGCCTCCCGAGCATAACCACGATGGTCGCCATGGAGACGCACTTATTTGTCTGTACCGCTCGTGTGGTTACCATGTGCGCGGCAGATATGATTACAGCTCACTCTAGGCTTTCCTGCACTTAGGGAGGCACGGTAAAATAATTTCATATTTTATTTCGATTTTTTTTTCTTTCAAATAGTTGTTTATGTTACTGCATTTGCTATGTGTATCATCTGACAGACTTCAGCAATTCTTATTTAGTATTTTGAGTTTGCAAGTGGCGTTATAGCAGATTGAAAAGTTCATTCACTGCCAGACGATGTGCAAAAATGTGTCCACTCCAGTGCCAGGGTTTTTGTCATGGTCACTCAAATTACAGGACCCACAGAATATTGAGTTTATGACTATGTAAACATTGAATATAACATAAGATACTTTAGACCAGGGGTCGGGAACCTTTTTGACTAAGAGAGCCATCAAAGTAAAATACTGTATTTAAAATGTTTTACAGTGAGAGCCACACACACACACACACACACACACACACACACACACACACGCACACACACACACACACACACACACACACACACACACACACACACACACACACACACACACACACACACACGCACACCGGCATATGCGCGCACGCAAACACGCACACACGTGATTTCAGCAAAATGTCAGAATATATTATTTAAAATAACTGATAATACTAACCATTAATATGAATAGTTTTCCGTTCCTCATGATTGGTAAAAAAAATCCAGCCAAACGAGAAGAGTGAAAGTCAACTTGCCAGGTCCATAAGCAAAGTTACTTCTAGCTAGCCTGCAAACTGCTCATTAGCTTGCCCACTTGCTTTCTGTTGATTCTCACAGAAGTATATTGATGCTAACGTTAGCATGGGGCTTGTCAAAGTGCCACTGATATTCAACCATTTCATTCATGGTATTGTTTCATTGCAAATTAGAATCACGGCAGAACTTTTTCACTTCACAAAGGCGAATCCTTCCGTCCATTCAACATCATTTTTTACTCTTCAGGCTTATTTAAAAGGGGGTGTTTACCTGTTTTGACATCAACGGCCATAGGTCAGTATCGCCCAATCAAAACTGCGCTTTCCGCCAACTGTCGCCCAAACAGGAAATGAACAGCGAAAAAGCGGAAATATGTACTGTATTTAGTTATATCGGCGAGCCAGATGCAATCATCAAAAGAGCCATATATTGCTCGTGAGTCATAGGTTCCCGACACCTGCTTTAGACTCTCTTCTTTCATCAGAAAAAAGAATTAATTCTTAAGTTATATGGGTCTGGAGTTATCTGAGCTTGAAATGGGGGCGACTGTACAAAATACAATACATACATATTGATTTACACAGCTGAAGATGTAACAAAGCGCTCACAAAAGGCAAATGCTGGCCCCTCGTGGAAGGGAAAACATTGCCAGAGGTCTGACCAGTGCTTCATCGGCAAGGCACAAGAAAAACAAAAACGCGAACAAATTCGGGAATGGCGCTCCACGTCACACTTTTCAATTCCAGAATTAATTTGGGAATGGCAGCAAATGAGTTTATTTACTTATGAAGAATTTTGATGATTCCATTGAATGTCTCGAGCCAACCATCCATACAGCTATTTTCTTCATTGTTTTTCCTCAAGGGAACTTGAGTGAACTTACTTTGGATCGGGTACATGCTGAATCGACTGCCAATCGCAAGAAACCATTTCACGTACGTGTTTGCTTACTGACAACTGAGAGTTGTTCATTAATCAATGGAGGCTGAATGGAGTGTACTTGGCTGTAGATGTTCTTTTAATGCACTTGTGTAAAGAAGAAAAAAATGACATCTATTAATTATTTGCAGCAATCGTCCAAAAATACAATTGTTATAAAATATGCCGAGTTCTTCCTGGGGATATGAACATTATAAACACAAAAGTTAGCTTTTCTTTTTTTTTTTTAAGTTCTCGATGGCAATGTTGAATTGTTAGGTCCTGAAACCAAAGGAGAGTTATCTGGTTTTGAGGGGAAAAAAACATTCACCATTGCCACGTTTTGGTTTGCGACCAACGGGTGGCACTGTAGAGCCACACCTGCAGCTGCACAGGGGTTAGTAGGTTTAATCAGTGGCAGTTAAAAGGACTCACTGCATGACCATTCAGTGTCGGGTCATTGTTTGTTTTCGCCCTGTCAGGTTTGTTTTGTCTCTTCATGTTTTACTCATGGTTTTGTTTGCTACTTTGTTGACATTCATGACTTTGTTGTTTGAGATTTTGTTCTTGCCGACTTTATTTAATATAATTTGTAAAATACACCCTGTTCCTCCCTCCTGCCTGCTTTTTGGGGGTCCACCACCACCACCACCACCACCTTACAAAACGTGACAACCATAACCACAAAGTCAGCTCGCAAAGGAAAATAAGACAAACGCGCCAGCACCGTGCTGGAAAAACATTGGCACTATGGGAGATAACATAATGTGTTGTTTTGTCCACCAGGTGGTGAATCAACATGAGGGTTCTGGTAGCCAGCCTGTAGTCAGTCCCAAGTACTGTCCTGGTGTAAACAACAATTCGGGTTACCTCTGTGAGACAGGACATTGCTGCGGAGAGACGGGCTGCTGTACCTACTATTACGAACTCTGGTGTAAGTCAGCGAATCGCCTTTGTATTCATCTAGAGAGCAAACATTTGAGAGCGAAAAATATCAAGGTTGGGTGTTTAAAAAATTGTTGATGTTTCTATATAATCTCTTGAAATTGATTTGTGTGGTTATTCGGTAGTACTTCTTGAGCAACTACTACTTCTTTACATGGACCCAGTAAAGTAACATTGCCACTTAGTGGTCTGTCATGCATATTACATCTCATCTGTTTATAAAATATGTTCATATAATAATAATAATAATATTTTTTTATTTTCAAGCACCTTTCAAAGCTCTCAAAGTCACTTTACAGTCATAGGATCATTTTTTTCTTGTGGGTGAGCAGCGGCAGCCACACGCGCCACCGTTCACTCAACCGGAAGTGTGCTCAAATAGATAGCAAGATGGCTAGCTAGCGGATAGATAGCTAATAGCTTGTGGATTAATAGCTATTAGCTAGCGAATAGATAGCTAATACCTAGCGAATAGCCTAGCTAATACCTAGAATAGCTAATATATATAACAGTGAAGAATTGGTCAGCATGCACCATCAGGAAAACATAAGGAAAACAAAGAGATACCTGGAGAAAATATTAATGGAAATAAAATTAATTAAAAACAGCAAGTATGGCGGTGACCGGGCGTGACATTTAGTGCTGGTTGAGGGCATATTCGAAAAAATATCTATGTCAGAGTCATTTCATAATGAATGCTGATGGGTAGGTGAGAAAGCAATTTTCTATTTTGTTATTGGATAATATCAATAACCTGACATTTTTTATTGAACATCGTGTGTAAAGTGGATTACATGTATCACGACTGTAAGACAGTTGTGAGGTGTGCTGTCGGTGTGACGGAGGAATTCAAGGTGGAGGTGGGACTCCACCAGGGGTCAGCTCTGAGCCCCTTCTTGTTTGCTATGGTGATGGACAGGCTGACAGACGATGTTAGACAAGAATCTCCTTGGACCATAATGTTTGCAGATGACATTGTGATCTGTAGCGAGAACAGGGAACAGGTGGCGGAGAAACTAGAGATGTGGAGATATGCCCTGGAAAGGAGAGGAATGAAGATCAGACGCAGCAAGACGGAATATATGTGCGGGAATGAGAGGGATCCAAGTGCAAGAGTGATGCTACAGGGAGAAGAGATAAAGAAGGTGGAGGATTTTAAGTACTTGGGGTCAACCGTCCAGAGCAATGGAGAGTGTGGAAAAGAGGTGAAGAAGTGTGTCCAGGCAGGCTGGAGCAGCTGGAGAAAAATGTCAGGTGTGATGTGTGATAGAAGGGTTTCAGCTAGGATGAAAGGAAAAGTGTATAAGACAGTGGTGAGACCAGCCATGATGTTTGGACTGGAGGTAGCAGAGCTGAAGATGTTGAGGTTTTCTTTGGGAGTGACCAGGTTGGATGGGATCAGGAATGAGTACATTAGAGGGACAACTCATTAGAGGCTTTGGAGAGAAAGTCAGAGAGGCCAGACTGAGGTGGTTTGGACATGTCCAGAGGAGAGAGAGTGACTATATCGGGAGAAGGATGCTGAGTCTTGAAATGCCAGGCAGGAGACCGAGAGGAAGACCGAAGAGGAGGTTTATGGATGTGGTCAAAGAGGACATGAAGGTAGCTGGTGTGCGAGAAGAGGATGCACAAAACCAGGATAGATGGGGGACATTGATTCGCTGTGGCGACCCCTGAGGGGAAAAGCCGAAAGGAAAAGAAGAAGTATGTAAAGTGGATTACATGCAAATTACCTCACCATTGGAAATTCCTGTTTTTAATATCACATGTGTATCATGTTTAGTGAAAGCTCCACGTTGCTTAGATGTGTGAATAATTGTTTCTTTGTCTTAGCCAATTTTAGCTTTGAAAAAGGGATGGATTCAAATCACATTTCTTGTTGTCTTTTTTTGGTTCAAGATCGGCCTTATTTCTTTTCCGGCAGGGTTCTGGCTACTGTGGACCGTGCTGGTACTCTTCAGCTGCTTCTGCGCTTACCGCCATCGCCGCGCCAAGATGAGAATTCAGCAGCAACAGACACAGCGGGAAATCAATCTTATCGCCTATAACGGAGCCTGCAACTTCCCATCCTCCATGCTGGATCTGAGTATGTTTATTTAAAGGACAACCGGCACCATTTTTTTGTTTCCTAACTGACATTAAAAAAAAAAAACGTTTTATAGCATCAAAAATACCCAAAACACGCAAGCTGATATTTTTAGTCAAATGCAAAACACTAATAAAAACGACTTAAAGTGTCCCAAAACTGCCAAAAAAAATGAGCTTGGAACTGGGCAGATTCAAAAAGTCCTGCCCCCTTGTTCGTGACGCCACACCGGGATACTCCTTCACAAACTGTCTTGCTCTAGAATCAAAACAATGGCTTCAGAGAGTTCAGATTTGGAGAAGATATTTCTTGTTACTCATCCAGTTATGAATATGATACAAATAGTTCTGAAGAGGAAAGCATACATGTTTGCAATCGATTAAAGAAGTCCTTCCGTATCAATTCGAGCCGTCTGGACTCCAATGTAGCGCCCAGAAAATGCATAAGATGGCGCACAAGCTCCATTCGAAATGGACTGATTTGTCCGCTGGGAATTTGTGTAAACTTACACCTTCTTTATGTGTGTTACTGCGATTGGCTGTGACACACAACGATTCACCGTCGTGTTATTGATGTAGTTCACCTTATAATTTCGCGATCAACACGGTGTTCTCAGATGAAAAAAAGGAATCAAAATGCATTGTGTGTCGTTTTCTCAGTCAGAGGCGTTCCCTCTGTGACGTCATGTAGGGCATCGTCATCAACTCGAAAACAGGACTTCATGAATATTCAGTGCGAGTGTTAAACCGTAAAATATAGCTATATGCGATGGAATCTTTCTAAAATGCGCTCAGTAGAAGTCATTTGAAGTGATTTTTACAAATTATGGACTTGTCCGGAGCTGTCGGTTGCCCTTTAAAGGACATATCACTTATTATTTTGCAGTACCAATTCCATTATTTAAAAGAAAAGCTACTTGGAAGTATGCTAAATAATATGGAAAAATGGGAAATGCTTGTGGTAAAGAAAAAAAGCCATGGCCAGCGCTTTATCGGCACCCAACCACGAAAAAACAAAACCCAAGCAAATTCGGAAATGGCGCTCTATGTCCTATTTTCAATTCCGGAATAAATTTTGTGAATGGCGGTGAATGAGCCAACATACAAGGGAATGAGATTTATATTGACCAGCAAGCGAAAGGTCGTCGTCAGTTGACCGTCGAGGAGCTTGAGTACGTATGCGTTCTTCTTTTAGGTTTTTTGGCTGCCTTCAAGTTACCTTCTTACGACGAGGTGGCAGCTCACCCCGCCACACCTCCTCCACCTTACAGCTCCGTCTTCGCCTTGCAGGGAGGCGCCATGCTCGAGACGAGTTCTTCCTACCCCCATCATCATCATCTCCACACACCCCCCTACCCTTCCTACCTGGGCCCGGGCCCCAGTGCCTTCGCCTCATCCCAGAGCTCTGACAATTACACCAGCTGTTCCTGCGAGTCCTGCTCCTTCACCTCTCCCTGCAGCACTTCCTTCTCCGTTCAGGTGACGGACGAGACGTATGACAGCAGCCACATGTCCACGCCCAGCGAGGCGAGGGGAGATGGCACCCTGTGGCTCGGGGTAGGGGGCAGCGGCTTATCGACACCATCGTCCCCACCGCCTTCGAAGGTTCCACCGGATGTTATACCAGTGCTCGTTCCGGATGTCATTCCCAGCTATGCCAATGAGGGGATCTCACGCCCGGTTGCCTCCCTCTCACTTCCCTTGCGCCCCATCAATAGCTATCACCCCTCACCTCACCCTCACCTCCCTCTCTCACCCCTCATACTGCTACCTTCCCTTTCTTCCGGGCATGTCCAGCATCTCGTATACTCGGACCCCCTCCGCGCCACACTCAACCAAAATGCAGTAGACGGCTTACCACGTTCCACGGTGTCCCCTTCTCAACTGGCTGTCCTTGACAAAAATATGGCTGCCGCAATAGATGAGGATGAGGAGGATGACGAAGAAGATCACTTCCTCCATCGGCGCCTGACAGGCGATTCCGGCATTGTGGTGTGTCACTGCCAAGTGAAGCAAAGAGACAGAGAAGTGGAAGCGGGGATCAAGGAGAGTAAGCGGCACGACAACGTGGACTGCTACCTGCGACCCAAGGAGGGGGTCCTCTCTCCCTTGATGGACGACCAGCAGCACAGCGATGCTGTTGTCATCGTGGGGACCTCGCTTGTCTGACGAGAAAAGGGAAATTTGAGGTCTTTATGGTTAGCGTCGCCCTCGTAGAGCAAGACTAGTAGGTGAAAGGTTGCATCACTGAAGTTAAAGTCTTGGAGGTGAGAGGTGAGTGGTGAGTGCAAGGACGGGATGAGTTTTGTCTCAGAGGGAAGGTGTTACCTGAGCCTTGATGATTGTGACCTCCACCAAGTAAAAAAACACACACAAAAGTGAGAGGTATCATTTTTATTGATTGGTGCATTGCCAAAACAAACATGCAAATCAAACCTCTGAAGATGGAGGACACTGATTCGCTGTGGCGACCCCTTCAAGGGAAAAGCCGAAAGGAAAAGAAGTGCATTGCTTTGAAAGCTAGCAGAATAACACACACACACACACACACACACACACACACACACACACACACACACACACACACACACACACACACACACACACACACACACACACACACACACACACACACACACACACACACTATAATACTAGAAAAGTATATTGTCATGAATTCAAGTATTTTCTCATTTTTAGTTCATGGTTGAAATGGTAAAGTTTATTCAACAAATTTGTCTTTAACGCATTCACTGTGCAACATGTGGAATAATGGGTACACTCCAGTGCCAGGGTTTTTGTCATTGTCACTCAAATTCCAGGACCCACATAATATTGAGTTTTAGGACTACATAAACAGTGGTTAGCACACCGGCTTGGTTCATCCCGCTCCCCGTGGGTTTTCTCCGGGTCCTCCGGTTTCCTCCCACACTCCAAAAACATGCATGGCAGGCAGATTGACCACTCCAAATTGTCCCTTATGAGTGTGAGAGTGACTGTTGTACGTCTTTGTGTGCCCTGCGATTGGCTGTCAACTTTGTGCCTCGTGCCCGAAGACAGCTGAGATAGTCTCCAGCAACCCCCGCGACCCTAATGAGGAATAAGCGGTACGGAAAATGAGATGAGATGAGGACTACATAAACATTCATTGCAGCGTAGGAAACCTTAAACTTTGTGGGGTCCACCTACGCTACACCTGCTCACTCACATGTTCACCAAATATGTCCACTCCAGTGCCAGGGTTTTTGTCATTTTCACTCAACGCCGCAGATTATTGAGTGTAGGACTAACCAGAATCAGAATCAGAATACCTGGCAATGGCTAAATCAGTCCACAGCAGCAATTGAAGAGGGATGGGGTTGGGGGGGAGTGAAAGGATAGAAAGCACTTTATTCTAAGCATAGCTAAATGCTATGGTATTAGGGTCTGGATTTATCTGAGCTGGCTAGATAACTATGCTAAATACTATGCTATACTCATAGATAAGTTACCTGGCTGGCTGTGATCTGGCGGGCTACCTAGCGAGCACTTTATTTGCTAGCTATTTGCTATCCATTTGCTATGTAGCTGGCTAGATAGCTATCTATCTAGCTATCTCTTAGATATCCTTATCCTGTGACTGTAAAGTGACCTTGAGAGTTTTGAAAGGCGCTTATAAATTGCATGTATTATTATTATTATTATTATTATTATCTGGCTAGTTAGCTTTCTATGAGTGGGTTGAGTGAACGCTGGCGTGTGTGGCTGCCGCTGCGCAACCACAGAAAAGCCTATCCTGTGACTGAAAAGTGACCTTGTGAGTTTTGAAAGGCGCTTATAAATGACATGTATTATTATTAGACTATCTTCTTTCATCAGGAGAACATAAGTTAATTCCTAAGTATTATGGGTCTGGATTTATCTGAGCTGGAAGTGGGGGCGGCTCTCCAAAATACAATGCAATACATACATATTGGTTTATATAGCGCTTTAACATCAGCTGAAGCTGGAACAAAGCGCTAACATGGGAAAATGGAAGTGCTGCCCCCTTGTGGAAGGGAAAAAACATTGCCAGAGGACTGGCTCGCGGTTTATCGGCACCCAAGCAAGAAAAAAACAAAACCCGAACATATTCGGAAAGGGCGTTCTATGTCATATTTTCAATTATCGAATACATTCGAGAATAGCATTGAATGAATGAATAGTCCCACAATGGGGAGATTTGGAAGGAATGCAAACAAATTAGAAGAGAGAAGCGGAGCTGTCAACTGATCACCACCTGGTGGTGAGTAATTATAACCCCGTTGGTGGGGGAAGATGCCACTCCGACCTGGCAGACCCAAACGTGTTGTGAGGGTTTGTTGGGAACGTCTGGCGGAATCCCCTGTCAGAAGGAGTTTCAACGCCCACCTCCAGCAGAACTTTACACATGTCCCGGTGGAGGTGCGGGACATTGAGTCCGAATGGACCATGTTCCGTACCTCCCTTGCTGAGGCGGCAAATCGGAGTTGTGGCCGTAAGTTGATTGGTGCCTGTTTTGGCGGCAACCCCCGTACTCGTTGGTGGACACCAGTAGTAAGGATTGCCGTAAAGCTGAAGAAGGGGTCCTATTGGGCCTATATGGCCTGTGGGACCCCTGAGACAGCTGACAGGTATCAATTAGCCAAGCGGAATGCAGCCTCGGTGGTCGCCGAGGAAAAAACACGGGCATGGGAAGAGTTCGGTGAGGCCATGGAAGCCGACTTCCGGACCGCTTCGAGGAAATTCTGGTCCACCATCCGGCGTCTCAGGAGGGGTAGGCAGTGCACCACTAACACTGTGTACAGTGAGGATGGGGCACTGCTGACCTCGACTGGAGACGTCGTGAACCGGTGGACAGAGTACTTCGAACACCTCCTCAACTCCACCAACACGCCTTCCTTGGAGGAAGCAGTGTCTGGGGACTCCGAGGTGGGCTCTCCGATCTCTGTAGCTCAAGTCACCAACGTGCTTAAAAAGCTCCTCGGTGGCAAGGCCCCGGGGGTGGATGAGATCCAACCGGAGTTCCTAAAGGCTCTGGATGTTGTGGGGCTGTCTTGGCTCACACGCCTCTGGAACATTCCGTGGTCATCAGGGAGAGTGCCTCTGGATTGGCAGACCGGGGTGGTGGTCCCCCTTTTTAAAAAGGGGGGCCGGAGGGTGTGTTCCAACTACAGAGGGATCACACTCCTCAGCCTCCCTGGCAAGGTCTATTCAGGGCTTCTAGAGGGGCGGGTCCATCGGAAAGTCGAGCCTCAGAGTGAGGAGGAACAGTGTGGTTTTCGTCCTGGCCGCGGAACTGTGGACCAGCTCTACACCCTTAGCAAGGTATTCGAGGGTGCGTGGGAATTCGCCCAACCAGTCTACATGTGCTTTGTAGACTTGGAGAAAGCATTTGACCGTGTGGGGAGGAGATTTTCCTCAAGTGAAGGAGTTTAAGTATCTGGGAGTCTTGTTCACGAATGAGGGTGTGAGAGAGCGAGAGGTCGACAGGCGGATCGGTGCGGCGTCTGCTGTGATGCGGACTTTGCACCGATCTGTCGTGGTGAAGAAGGAGCTGAGCCAAAAAGCAAAGCTCTCAATCTACCGGTCGATCTACATCCCAACCCTCATCTATGGTCACGAGCTATGGGTTGTGTCCGAAGAACGAAATCCCGGATGCAAGCGGCTGAAATGAGCTTTCTCCGTCGGGTGTCTGGGCTCTTCCTTAGAGATAAGGTGAGAAGGTCGGTCATCCGGGAGGGGCTCGAAGTCGAGCCGCTTCTCCTCCACATCGAAAGGAGCCAGATGAGGTGGCTTGGGCATCTGATTAGGATGCCCCCAGGACGCCTCCCTGGTGAGGTGTTCCGTGCATGCCCCACTGGCAGCAGACCCTGGGGACGACCCAGGTCACCCTGGAGAGACTATGTCTCCCAGCTGGCCTGGGAACGCCTCAGGATCCGCCAGGACGAGCTAGAAGAAGTGGCTCGGGAGAGGGAAGTCTGGGCTTCCCTACTGAAGCTGCTGCCCCGCGACCCAACCCCGGATAAGCGGCAGAAGATGGATGGATGGATGGATGGATGGATGGATGGATGGATGGATGGATGGATGGATGGATGGATGGATGGATGGATGGATGCAAACAAATTAATTAATGTTAAGTCAATTTTCCAAGTTGTGATTTTCAAGTGACACAAAGACCAAAGGTGTCCGTTCACCAGCTTCGCTTTATGTCCATGGTGCGCAAAGCTTTGTATGAATCACACTCTTATATTATGTATGTATGGTTTCTTATTATAACATAACATAATACTTGAATACACGAGCTCTCAAGTGTGTTTTAAGGCTGTTACTGTTCAATGGCAAAGAGCATTTGACCCGACTCTCACACACGGATAATGAATGTAAAAAGCACAACAATGAGCTGGAGCGCTTCTTCAAGAAATCTGGACATTTTTATAACCCGGAAAGAGAAATAAAAAAGAGGGAAATGTACGCAGCAAGGCAATACAAGCACTGATGAGAAGTTTTTCAATGTTCGCAAATACTGTACAGGTATTTGGTTTAAATGTGAGGTTTAGTGACTGTTGTTTTGTACTTCAAAGTAATTAGTTGTGCGGTACAGTGACTATGTAGAACGGCCGCCTCAGTGGGTTGGTGAATAAGGAGCCCTTGACTGAAGTAGCCCCCCTCCCCAATTGAGGGAGGTTACACTGTCCTGGTGGTGTCTCCGTTTTATGGAAATAGTACAAATACAGACACAAACAAAACTGTTAATATAAAGTAAACATGACAATACTGGACCTTGTCCAGGTACTTTTGAAGCCTCGTAAATGGAGGTACTCCACAAAAAGTGGTTGTAATTCCAAAATAGTAAATGTCAACCTCTCGAATTGAAGCTGAAAGATAACACTTCAAATCCATGACGGTAATGTGCAAATGCAATGTCGTACAAACCTTCTCTACCTAACCGCTTCAAATATTAGCCTACATTTCCACAATCTTTTATATAATATTTGTTATTAGCACGAGCTGATGTGTGATTTAAAATAGCCTGTGGTGCCTAGAAACGTTTTAGGCAGTATATATTTACTTGCTGCTACATGAGCGTGTGAACGTATGTATTTTTTTAGTACGTTGTGTCGTACATGAAATGGGTTTTAGCTGCGCTTTTAAGCGCTCTCGCTCCGAAAAGACTCGCAAAAGTATTATTTAGCAATAGTGTTCACACTGTATTTTCCTGACTCTTGTGGAGGCTGGTTAATGGGGAAAAAACGGTCGTGAAAAACAAAAAAATACTTTTACCTCTTTCGTACTGAGCCGTGAGCTGTGCTGGGCCGAGGCCCTTGATTCCACATACACAGTATGTACTGTATATACTACTGTCAGCATTTGAATTGCCTTTGGCTTAAAGGCGTCTCCCAAGTGCAAACAAGAACGTGGCTTTTTTGAGGCTCAGTTTATGGCCATCATGTGTTACCAATATTCAGTGACGTGCGGTGAGGTTCATGGCTGGTGAGGCACTGATGTCATCACAGTCAGATTTACAAACATATGAACTCCACAGAGTAGCTTATTCACCATTTGATTGGCAACAGTTAACGTGTTTTGTTTAACATTTCATGTCAGCATTCTTTATATACTATATACAAACTGTAGCATAGAAAAAATAATTAAAAAAAAACATTATTATCGTGTTACCTTTACTTATAAATGAAGTCCAAGTCTCTCTGTCTCAATGGAGATCACTGCCAGTGAATAAAGTCGTCCTTGATCAGTCCTGTTCCGACTGTATACATGTTTTCAGTCTTTTGTGCTGAGAATGAGCGCTCCACTGATGCTGTAGTAGCTGGAACATTGAGTACGAGCTGGAGCAACTTTGTCGCTTCAGGAATAGTTTCAATGAGATCCTTCTTGGCCAAAAAGCTGAGAAGCTGTCCAGGAGATTTACATCCATCCCTCACCGTTTGTGATCTATACAGTCCGGTGTTGGTCTTCCTTGAATTATTATCTCCTGCTTCGATTCAAAGTCCAGTTTAGAAAATTCTTTCAATTTAGATATGTAATCCACCGTTCTGAAAATAAGGTCAAGCAACACGAAAAAATGACTGAATGGTTGCACTTAACTTGCTAACTGTTTACTGTAGCTTGATGTCACTAATCCTATTATTCTCCAGCTGAGGAGTCGCAAGAAGAATCTCTAATCACCAGCGCCCCCTGTCATGCGGCAGGAAAACTGTGTGCCTCACCGATGCACACAGTTTTGATAAAAATAAAATAAACACTGTAGTACAGTATTTATAATGTACAGTGATTGTACATTATATACACCAGCTGTGTATGAAGTATAAGTGTAGAAATTTAGTTCATATACTAAAAGCTTTTGAACACTTTAATAGTGACATGCAGAAGGACAGCAATGCGGTCTCACTGCAGAGCAAGCCAGCACAGTTAGCATAGTGATTGCGCAATCCATGGTGCGGCTACTGCCTCACCGCTCGTCTCCACTAAGTATTTGAACGGTAAATGTGAAAATTCAGCGATTTTGAAAAACAAAATGGTGAAGTGAAATGGAAAAGAACGTTAAAGTACAAATCACTTAATAAATATAACTGTTTAATTTATTTTGTCATTTGATATTTCCATGATGACAGGTTAGGCACAGCCTCACCTGCCTCCCCTGACTGCACGTCACTGCCAATATTCATGTCAGTTGTACTATAAAATATTTGAAATGATAAAGTACCTGAATTTTCTTTGAAAAAAATCCCCTTAGATTTGTTCTTTGTTTGAATCTTTTGAGGGAAAAAAATCATTCCTTTAAAAACCTTGGAAGTTAGCACTACTCAAAAGATGATTTTAAACCGAGGGAACTTAAATTCTCCCTCGACTGATTTTTGAAATGTTTACTTTTTTCTAGTGTTTCAGGATTCTGAGATATTTGCTTTTTTTAAGTTTGAGCTAACCTTACCCTTAATTTGTAAATATTACCAAGCGTGAGAGCTGATTTGAAATCAGCGCAAAAGAATACCTTGAAAAATATTGCATGCTTTGATCTCGCAATTAATGCATCTGCAATGGCTGACAATGAGGGTCAATTTTTGATTATACATTTTTTTCATTTCATACCTGTCAACCCGAGGCATTTGACAATCTGACAAATAATGGCATATCCCTTTATAAAATGCTGAGTAATCTTACATTTTATATAGCGTACGTAAAATGGAACAAAAATAAAAAAAAATAAAGACTTTTTTTTAAGTCAGGATTCTGAGACTAAACTAAAAATTCTGAGATAAAACTTAGAATCGTGCAAATATTGTTTTTCCGGTTTAGTCGGCACACGTCTCGGAGCCTCGGCACAGTCGGGCACATCACTTTGTATTGAATAATAATTAGCAGCCACGTGTAATCCTTGGCGGTGGAGTCTTCTTAAATAAATTCGGAATCAATGACCGGTATGTTTTTAATGTATTTATTAATCCTGTAATTAAAAATACAGATATCTTTACACGATGATTACCAAGACTAAGGACATAATGAAACATTCAGGTGAACATCTTTAGCACCCAAAAAATCTTGACAAAATAGGCTAACAGGCTAGTTCCATGCTTAATTTAATTCAATGTTTGCCTTTTGACCCTTCATACAATAATGGTAACACATGAACACCACCAAGCTTTGATTTCACTCTGAAGCCGAGCTGTTATACGTTCTTTCACTGTACATAGAGAAGAAATTTTCATTTTGCCTTCTGTGCAACTGTTTTAGATTAAACATGGCCAAACTCTGCCCTCATCGAAGGCCACGGGCCACTTTTAAGACTGTTACTGAGTTTTGACTGCAAAGGACTGTTTATTGTCTCCTTATCAAGAGAGCATGTCCTCAATATTTTTTACTTGAGCGAATTAGGGAATTGATAGGGCAACTTGCCAGGAATACAAAAAAAAAAAAAACATAACTGATCACTTAAAGATAACATTTATTCTTGTGTTTAGCAGCAAGCAGGATTTATAGAAGTCTACGTGATTACTTGTGAACTAGTTGAAACAAATAGGATGAAGAGCTGTGGCGTTCTTCTATCTGTGCTGCTTTCTTGTGTTGTAAGCATGTGTGAGAGGCTTACTCTTGTGCATTTGAAAAACAAAACAAAACAAAACAAAACAAAACACCGTCGCTTATCATGAGGTCAAAGTTGATTGCCATATTTGTCTTTATGAACATCCAGGCATGTTTATTACGTCTGGCAATGATTCAAAATCTCAGTGTGTGTATAGCATAGACACTTGTGATGCATACTCAATGTGAAATGACATTATTTGAACATTTTCATATATTTTGACATTTATTGGGTGTTGTTTTCCAGAAAGTTGGCTTGGATTGGTTTGGATATTGTCCTCTCCTGATGTTTTTTTTTCTTCATTGCTTCTACTGGAAGAGGTCTATCATGTTGTATACAGACACCTATGCTGCTTTAAATCAAGGATGACTGTGGATTTGGTGATAAAATAAAGTGAACTGAACTAGCAAAGGTGTGTATTATTTTGTTGAAAATGTATTTTTTGCATATAATAGGAAACACATTTTAAGACAACAAAAACCCATGAGGTGTGTCTTGTTGTTCTTTTGTTCTAAAGACCAACATATTTACCAGTGTCTGGTGCATCATCCTTAAACAGAAATGCTGCATAAATATATACTATTATGAATAAATTCAGTTATATATATATATATATATATATATATGTTTATTGGCCAGTATGGAATACTGCCAGAAGCTCACTGACAGATTTATTATGCCCGCCTCAAAATATATATTTTAATCTCCATATTATCTTTCTGTCTAAAAATCAATACTTAAATCTAAACTGTATTTATATTGAAACCCCCTGAATAAATTCACAGTTTTAATAATTTTATTGTGAATGTCAGGATACAATATGTTTTCATAAAAATGAATGCAAATACCTAAAATTATGTTCTAATATTATTTGGCCGCGAGCCTCAGTTTGATCACCATTCACAATTTGGTGCCACACCGCCACATCCTGGGTAGACGTCGAAGCACAACAACACACCACGAACGTATTTTGCAGTCGTTTTTCACGTGGTATAGCCCATTTAAATTTGCCGCTCTGTTTTTTTGTGGGGTTAAATATATTTTTTAAATGCTACGTCTGTAAACGTAAAATACTGGGTGGGGAGGGTTAGACGTACAGTACAAAAACAAAACAGGCTGTTAAAGTGATATGCGTACTGTACAGTGCGTTCTTTTCGACAGAGCCCCCATCCCCCCCACTTGGTGATTGGTCCGAATGGCCCAGCCCCCACCCTCGGCGCGCCCACGTGACCACGCTTGCTGCGCTCCAAGTTAAAAACAGACTTTGTTTATCTTGCTGCTCAAATGTGCTCGGCCTCAAAGAGTCCACCTGCTCGTCTTTTGGTGTCGTTCTCGCCATATCCACTACTCAGCGCCAAGAAAGTCCTTCTCCCAAATTTGTAGTTGTTTCTTTTAGCCTGGTGAAACTAAGGGAAGAACATAGACTATAGAACCCGCGTGAGGGGATTGTTATCCCGTTTATCTAGCCGATTCTCGCCATGGCGACCGAAGTGGACGTTTGCTCTTCGGCTCAACAGGCAGATGGTGAGTCAGTGTTTGTGTCTGGGGTTCCACCGCCACACCGCCGGGGCCTGCTGGCATGCACTGTCTGCCCCCCACCATTGTGCACGTATGGGATGGGCTGGACGGCTAACATGCTGCACCATGTGCTCCGGAGACTCCCCGACCGCATACGACGACCGCCACAAGCACGCTTCCAATCAACGCTGTTGGATAACGTAATATTGCACGTTTTACGTCCCAACTAACATTTGTTCCCCAATTGACTTGCTTCTCCCACGTTGTTTGGCGATTTTTTTCCGTATTTAAAAGTCCTCGCGTAGTGATTGGATGAGCACGGTGCGCTTACTTCCGCCTTGACAAACATGTCTGCCACGGTGTCCCTAAATCACAAACAACGCTGTCGTTTTTTTTTTTTTTTTTTTTTTGGTGGGGGGCAAAGTTAATGTGCAATTCACGTCACGCAAAGACTCGTCCGTGCTTCGTGTTTTCTCGTGACGTCACAAGTGTAGCCTTAAGACAGGATCCAAAGGGAGTGCTTATATAATCGCCGTGTCGTTGTGCATTGAAATGTTACGTAAACTGCTGCTGGAATGTACAGTATTATTAGCAGCATCACTAACAGGTTGTGCGGTTAATCAAACATTGATTAGTCATTTTCTCCAGGATGTTTTTCCCTCTGTTGGGCTTGGAGTATACGTGGGGTGGCGTTGAGAAGATAAATTGTACATATCCAGCGTTTTCAAAAATAAAAGGAAATTGATGGAGGTTTAACTGGGTCAACACAAAATTGAGGGGCATATAATAACCCCTCGCGCCAACCCCGGCATGTTCTAAATATAATGAATGCTGGAACACAAAACGCGTGTTATCGGCAGCTATAGTGCAGCAGTCTGTATGTCTTCTTTTTTATATATATATATATATATATATATATATATATATATATATATATATATATATATATATATATATATATATATATATATATATATATATATATATATATACACACACACACACACACACACACACACACACACACACACCCATACACACACACACAATGTATGTCAAACCAAACTATTGCACAAGATTCATTACAGATTCCCTTTTCCCACTTGGCCACAATTGAATTGATTTAATTAAAGAATAAAGTGTCAATTCCAGTAACTTGATTGCCCGGCATGTGCTGTAATTATTTCTTGTACGCTCTGACTGGTCACTGGGTGTAGTTGTTTACTTTATCAAAGAAACAAGCACCTCATAGTCTTGTCAAGGGGCAGTTAGGACGAAAAGCCCAATTTCAAGTAGTTATATGAAGGATTAAGTAAGTAAAGTTGTGATATTATCAAAAAATGGCAGAAATGTACACTTTTATTTTGACATGAGCCTGCGTACATTTTATTCTTACTTGCCTGAGCAATGTCCATTTGAAGTGAACTTTAAACGACCTAAGCGGAATCCTTCGGAATGCAAAAATTAACCCCACATCGATGACCAACACTCACTGTTGGCATTTAACATCGTGAGGATGAACAATGAATGGAATTCAAATTGACGTGCTCAACACTGCAAGTCAAATTGTTTAGTAAATTAGCAATTCTTTATTGAACACAGTCATAAATGAACTGTCTTTCATATGAAGTCACAGTTGAATTGCGTTTGGTCACTGGTGACAACTTTTGCACAGTAAATGCCTTTGCATCTGGGCCACGTGTGTATGTGTACCAAAGATGTCGCGTTTACTCAGTATTTGGCCCATAAACTCAGTGGGCTGTCTGTACAAGTCCAAACTGTCTGAGAAATGTCGTGTTTAGGGCAGCTTCTCATAAATTTGTGCGATATAGTCCAGTAGACTAGTAGTTATGTTATTTGAAAGAGGAGTTGTTTGCATCTTCTGCTCCTTTCCCCAGCGCTGCAACTGTACAAACTGGTTGAAAAAAAGGAAGGGGGGGGGGGGGGTGGAGGATCCAACACGTCAACAGATCTGCTCTTTCTCCCTGGCTGTCATACAAATAGGGAAGAGGTCAAACACGAATATGACGTAGTCACATGTTGCCTGTGTTTGTGGCTAGCAAGTCGGTAAGCTTTTTTTTTTCAAATTCAAAGTTAGACTGAAAGCATCACCTAGTCCCATTTCACGGTAAGATCAGAGCATTGTCATCAAATGATGAGTATAGTTTTGCTTTTTTAAATGTTGCTGTGCCGATGACCATTTTGTGTTTGGGTGCCTTTTATTGAGCATCTTCATAGAGTTACCACAAGGGGGACATAAACCAGTCTCTTCTTGTGCCGGTCCCAAGCCAGGATAAATACAGAGGGTTGTGTCAGGATGGGCATCTGATGTAAAAGCTTGGGCAAAACAAACATGCGAATCAAACCTCTGAAGAATGAGGACACTGATTCGCTGTAGCGACCCCGTCAAGGGAAAAGCTGAAAGGGAAAGAAGAAGAAGAGTTGGACTGAACAATGAATGGAATTCAAATTAATTTTGCATTGTAGTAGACTGCAAATTTATAGGCATCATTTCAGTCGGTTGTTGGGATTTATTTTGAACTGATTCACTGCCTTTCCTGAATTTGTTGGGGTTTGGGTTTTTCTTGCGGGGAGGTGCCGATAAAGCGCTGGTCAGACCTCTGGCAATGTTTTTCCCTCCCACGAGGGGGCATCATTTGCCTTTTGTACAGCCGCCTCCATTTTGCACTCAGATAACTCCAGACCCATATAATTTAGGGATTATAACTCATTTTTTTCTGATGAAAGAAGAGAGTCTAAGGTTTCTTACGCTGCATTTAATGTTTATGTAGTCCTAAAACTCAATATTCTGGGGGTCCTGCAATATGAGTGAAAATGACAAAAACCCTGGCACATCGTCTGGCAGTGAACGAGTTAACATATATATGCTTTATGCGTTCATAAAGTGTTAACATAAATTCATTGCTGTGGAGTGCAGTCCTCATGTTTCAAGAAAAAAAATGATATAGCTTCACATTTGTTTGCATTATTGTGCTGCAATGACGTCGGACATATTGGCTTATCTTCACATGATGTGAGGCTGTTTTTATGATTGTACTGCAGAGTAAAGTAAAAAAAGGCACATATTAATAGACAATATTGAGAATTTGAAAAAAAATATATTTTTAGAGTTGCGTAATAAAATCAAATGTGACCCTACAATGACCCACAGTGCTACATGTTGCCTGTTCCCATTTTAGGTGAAACAACAACAGCACAGTATTTAACAGCTGCAGAAGTTGCCTGACTTGAATACTTGCACAACTCCCGTTTCGGCAAACCCTTTTTTTTCTGCCTCCCCCGCAGCTCTCCGCTTTCGCGTGATTGGTTGGCCACACATTTTTTGGCACGGGGCACTTGGTCGAATCCTAATTTACAGCCAGTGACACGTCGCTTGACCTACATATGGGAGGGAAGGAACAAGTGAAGGTAGAATGTGCTTGGATATGCTCTTCTGAATTGTCGGTTGTGGCCTTAAAACGATTCAGCAAACTTGCTTTCTTTTCATTTGTTCCTACGATGACAATTCTGAGAAACACGCAGTTGGCTTTGAAATGAAATGTCATTTGGGGATGAGTTTAAAAATATGGATTGGGTTTGATTGCGGTCTGGATTTGTTCCCACCCACCAGTAATATATAGCTCACGCATTGCCATTTGGGCCTCTGTATAAGTATTCATTACCCCCCTAAAGGCACGCCTGAGCCAGTCATGTGACCCGCTACCATATGTACTCAAGTCCTGCTGCTGCGAGCCAACGGTGCAAGGACGGGATCGACTTAAAAAAGACAGGCGTCAGCGTTTCTTTACCATGTGTTCTCCCTTTGCTACCCCCCTCTGCACCCCCTCACGCACGTTGTTGAAACACTTATCCGAAATGTTTTGATTTTCGACCAAATCGTTTTTTTAGCAGTTTGTTGCGCCTTATAGTATAGTGCGCCCTGTACAGGTAACATACATACGACCGGCTCGACTTACAACCGCCCGTACTTGCGACCGCGACCACCAGACCCTATTTTTTATTTATTTTTTCAAAATTGGCACAGAGAGCGGGGTAAGGCCGGGGCACCGGCGACCAACGTATGCCCACCCCCGTGGCGTCAGAATCGGGGCGTTTAGCACGTCATTTATCACCAAGTCTCTCTTCCAAATTTTGAATGGATTTCGAGTTGTGACCATTTTGAATTCCAACCGCTTCTGGTCGGAACGGAACCCGGTCGTAAGTCGGATGCTACCTGTATATGGAAAAGGTTTCAAAATACACCATTGACTGGGGGTGTCTCTTATACTCTGGCGCGAATTATACACCGGAAAATACAATACAATAGATATAGATTTACAGTAATACAGTAATTATAAGAGTTTACGTAAAATATGGTGTTAGAATTAGTTAGATACACATGCTAAAAACATCCTTTATTTAATTTCTACTTATTCTTATCAATTAGTGTATATATATATATATATATATATATGTATGTATGTGTGTGTGTGTGTGTGTGTGTGTGTGTGTGTGTGTGTGTGTAGTTTAGTTTTCTGTATATGTTAATTAGTATACATGTACTCAGCTTATACTTAGTATAGAAATCTAGCTATCGTGTTTCAGTGTGATAATAAATATTCATGATTGTATTTAGCAGATGATATGATCTTTCCAAAGTGACATCACTCCTGTTGTTTATAAATGTCTGAGACACGCTTGTGCACACGCTCTCGTCTCTCTGTCCCTTGGCCTAGCTTCTCCCCTGGAGAACATCCTCTAGCTGCCTGATAATAAATATTCCTTTTTTTGTATATCACCTTGCTTCCTGCTGATTTAATATTTAGACTATACAAATGGAGAGCTGAACCAGGAAGAACAACATTTAATGCAACATACGGTACTTTGATTATACTGTGATGTGAAATGACCATATCGGTTTTCGAACAGGTTTCTGGAACAGATTATGGTTGAAAACCGAGGTTTGACTGTTTGTCATTCATTAAAGTGCGCCTCATAATCCGTTGCGCCTTATACATGGAAAAAGTTTTAAAACATGTAATTTGTTGTAGGTGCGCCTTATAGTCCGGAAAAATATGGTACTATTTCACCCTGGCTCAAAAAAGTTTGGGAAATGTGGTTTGAACTGCAACATATTTGGGGTGGGTGCATGTGAGTGAGTCAATGAGCTATCGATTTGAATTGAGATGCTTATTGAAATGTGATGCAGTGTGCAATAGCCTCAATTCGAACCCACGTCAGCCACGACTTGAGGAAATGCAGCATGAATCCTGATGGGCCAGTATCGCTATCGGTTTTATCTGCACACACTGCGGTTCAACTGAAACGCGGCAGCTGACCGCCTCCCCGCTGCCAAACATGCAACCTCAGTAACATCCGCGGTGTCCTTTCCTGCTCACAGAGACGTTTCATCGCGATGACAAGCTAGAAAAGGCAGAGCATCCCTACGCCGACGACGACGAGCTGAATGAGGCGGAGGTGAACGGCAACTGGACGCCTCAGGAGAAAGCCCTGCACGAGGCCAGGCTCAAGGCTAAGGCAAAGCGGCGTCTGCGCAAGTCATCGCGCAACTCCACCAGCGAATCCCTCTCAGAGTCCGGGGACACCGCCGGGGCGGACCCTCACAGTCCAAAAGGCAAAATCACCACCAGTGACCGCAAATCCAGAACGGGAAAAGGGAGAGGTCTGCCAAAAAAGGGTAAATCTTGGACCGGATTATATCGGTGTTGATACATTGTTTGGGATTTACCCCGAAGAAATATTTGAACACAACGTTTGAACTCACAGTACTCATAGTCACATATTCTTTATCCTCTGCAAGAAGGGGAGCTGTGACCTCTGCGCCCTGCAGATGGCCATGTTCTGCCTGTCTTCTACTGGCCAAAGCGAGCAGAGGCGCGTTGGCCATTTTATTTGACGCAAAGTGTGACGAAAAAAAATGTTCCGTGCTCTATTTTGTCATGAAAAACACTTTTTTTTTTCCAGAGGCTGAATTAGATTAATGGGATTTCCATTCATTTAAAGGGGCAGGGTGGTTTTGGGGTATGAGCGGTTTAAGTTACAATACTGGTAACAACACAAATGTAACTTAAAGGACAACCGACATCTCCGGACAAGTTGTGTCCATAATTTGTAAACTGGCTTCAAATGACTTCTACTGGGCGTATTTTAATAAGATTCCGCCGCATATAGCTATATTTTACGTTTTAAGACTCGCGCTGAAGATTCAGGAAGTCTTGTTTTTGAGTTGGTGACAAGTCCGTACGTGACGTCACTAAAGGAACGCCCCCTGACCGAAAAAAAGACAAATTGTAGCAGTCCTTCCATCACGTCAATGTATTTTGCTGTACATGTTTGGTCTGAAAACCATGTTGCACCCAAAAGCCGCCAGAAGAGGGTGTCCAAGCTCCATATAAGGAATTTATCAGCCTGTGGAAACGGAGGTGGCCACAGGATGTCGCCATTTTGTGCCTCTTTTTTGGGGTGAGAGATTTTCCCCCCAATGTTGCCTCAAAATGGCACAAATGAATTCTTTAATCGATTGCAAACATGTATGCTTTCCTCTTCAGAACTATTTGAATCATATTCATAACTCGAGGTGTAACAAGAAAGCATATTTTCCGAATCTGAAGCCATTGTTTTGATTCTCAAGCAATGCAAGAAGTCTTGGCATGACGTCACAAACTGGGGGCGGGACTTTCTGAAAATGCCCAATTCGCAGCTCAATTTTTTGCAGATTTTGGACACTAAGTCATTTTTATTGGTGTTTTGTGTTTGACTAAAAATATCACAGTGTGTGTTTTGGGTATTTCAGATGCTATCAAACGTTTTTCTGATGTCAGTTAAGAAACAAAAATGTGACGTCGGTTGTCCTTTAAATTGCAATTTATTCAAAAGGTGATCTAACGGAGTAAAGTGCATTACCACACACACCTTTGCCTGCCATGTTGCAAACACTTTTATTCCTCTAAATTACTACAAAAATACAACGTTTTGTTGTTTGTTTTTGTTTTTTCCTCAGGTGGAGCAGGCGGTAAAGGTGTCTGGGGCGCCGCCGGGATGGTTTATGAAGACGAGGAACCTGATTTGCAGGATCCAAACTACGATGAATCTGCTCAGGTTAGCGTGAATCTTACATTTAAACAAGATTATCACACCTCAAAGCGCAGCCCTTATTTGGACAAATACTCTGAATGCCACTTTGCTGGAATACTACACAAGCGTGTCTTATGTTATTGGGTTTGATCGTATTTTCCTTTATTAGTCTCGCAGTGGAGATGTTATATGTTGTTTATTATTTTACTTTGTTAACTGTTTTGGTAAGCGCTTTGTTAAAGTTTAAGCTGTTGTGAAAGTGCTATATAAATCAAGCTGTGTATTGTATTGTCAAATCATTTGCATTGTAGAAGTCCTCTTGTGTTAGCTTCATCCTAACACCAAATGCAAAATATCATGTAAGAGGCTAACTAATCACACCAGCGTCACAGTATAAACCTTTTTTTTATGGAAATTCCATTCACCCATCCTTTTTTTTAATCTAAGCAGTTTTTCTTGCTCTTGGTCTGAGAAAAAAAAGTTGTATCTGTGTATCCTTAGTCCAAGCATCTTTTTCCCCTCTTCAGCGCATTTCACGTGATCCTCTTATGCAGATGGCTGTGTCACAGGTCAATCAGCCGAGCCATTCAATCTTTAACCTCTTTATCAAGCTGAAGGGCTCAATGAAAATAGAGTGGGAAATTGAACTTCTGCAGTGAAAAAAAAAGTTGATAACAGTCTTATTTTGACCTTGATGTTGGAACACATTGGAACCAAAACAGTATCAGTGGGGAATGACACGCCGGTACCGGCTAATAACCCATGCGCACAGCAAAGGGGATTGATTTCCTGATACACAAGGTCACAATGTCCTTGGGAAGATTCCAAGTAGTAAAGATAAACATCAGGGTTAAATTTGAAAGAGTTCAGGCAGTTCAGGACCAAGTATGAAAAGAGCGCTGATCAAAGCAAACAGATGAATCAATAAAAGTATTATTTATGTACTTTTATTTATTCAAATATATTTATATTCATTCTGTTGTGATTTGTAAAGAAAATCAGCCTCTACAATATTGAATTGTATCCAAACATGGTATAACGCCATCCATAAATACAGTAAAGTCTCGTTATATCGATATCGGATATATCGATAGTCCCGGTTATATCGATACTATTTCTATGCACGCACGGAGAAAATTACATGCAAACATATATCGATAGTCCCGGTTATATCGATATTTTTTCGGACTCCCTTGAATATCGATATAACGAGACTTTACTGTAGTTTAAAGCAGCTTCTTCTGCTGTACCCGTCTTTGCCATTGGGGGCAGTATTTTGTAATCGTCAAGAAAAAGAATCCACTTGTGATGTGATATATTATCATGTGTTCCACGAATTTTGTTCAATAAATCTGTTACCTAAAGGGACCTACATTTGCAACTATCAACGCGCATATCAGTCATCGTTTCATGAAGTTAGCTTGCAGCGCGATTTTTTTACTAACGTGTCAGTCACAGTTTCTTGAAGCTAGCTAGCAGTGCCAATAACTTTGGGCATACAGTATTTTCAACGGATGTTTAATTTTCATTTTTGAAGTTTAGTCTGGTTTAAAGTGGCGGTGACGTGACACAGTTTAAAAGCAATTTTGTGATTGTTTGCTATTTGCATAACTGCTGCTTTTGATGACTTGAGCTAAATTGTCTCTAGTGGCGCCAGAAAGCGCTCGTATCTCAAGTTTGTGCTTGAGAGTCAAGGCAAAAAAAATAATCAGTCGACTGACGGTTCATATCTTGAAAAACTTGAAAGGCGGGTCGGTGCTTCAGGCATCGCTGTATCGTTATTGTACATGTGTGTGTCAATATATTAATTTACAGTTGCGGATTTTATTTAAGAAAATGCCACTCCCAAAATTGTCACCTCTCAACATCCTTATATTATAAATATATTTCAGGATATTTAACTTCAATTATTTGTTAATTTTATTTTATAAATGCTTTCCCTTTTGGTTTATTGTGACATAATCACATTTTTCTTTTCTTTTTTTTTTTGCTTTTTTTTTTCCTTTTTAAATGTGTCCCTAACTCAAATGAGTAAATTACACCACAGAAATCGACATTGAAAAACAACCCCATATTCATGTGAATGTGTTTTGCTGTGACAAAAGTTGCATTGGTTCGCTCAGATTTTACTCTCTGAACACAATGTATCCTTTTATCATTTCAAGGGAGACACAGTTTATGCAGAAGTTGTTCCAGAGGTGGATGAGAGGAACCTGGGGAAAATGGTCAACCCAATTGTCCAGGAATACTTTGAACATGGTGACACAAAGGAAGTTCAGGTTAGTGAAAATGTGATTTGTGTGAGCATTAGAACCATCATTTGTTAGATTAGTTAGATGCACTGTGTACAATACAGTTTAACCAATTAACACAAGAACACAAAAATGAAAAAGCTCTAAAAATTCTTACGTTAAATGAATATCACTTGTGTCTGTTGCATTTGTATAAGCCCGATTATTAGTGTGATACCTCAAAGTGTCCCTATTGTTGTGTCTAAGTGGATTTCTAACTCACTCCTATTTATTTTGCACAAAGATGCTGCTGAAGCAACTCCACTTGGGCCCCCACAAGTACGAGTTCTCGTCAGTGGCTGTCTCGCTGTCCCTGGAAGGCAAAGCCAGCCACCGAGAGCTCACCTCCCGCTTGTTGTCCGACCTATCCGTCAAGGTGCTTACCCAAAACGACATGGCGCGGGCCTTCGACAAGATGCTCAAAGAGCTTCCCGACCTCATACTGGACACCCCCGATGCTCCCCAGGTACACGTTGCATTCCATGAATTGAGCCCTGCAATGAAAGTACTTGTGTAATACCAGGACTGACCCATGAGATGCATTTTGGTGCCGCAGAAAATGCAAAAGACGAGTATTCGTCATAAAATGGAAGTTTTTGTTGCCATGTGCTTACTTCGTCACTTGAGGGAGTATTAAAAATCGTTTGAAATCTCATTTTGATTTCACTTCGACTGAGGAAATCGGTGATAGGCAAATATAGACAAATCCGCTTCGAGCTTCGGTACTGGCATTCTGTTAGTTCATCGCCAGATGGCACCAAATCACACACACGCTCTACCTTTAAAAAGTCGTACGTGAGGAAGGGCATTATAAAGAGTTTAACTATGCAAAATCGTCCCAAAAATATTTTTTTCCTGAATTTTAACCGACTGCCTGAGCATCTGCTTTGTCATATTTTTTTCTTATTTTTCCCCTTGTCTATGCCAGATGTTGGGCCAGTTTATAGCCAGAGCCATAGCGGATCACGTCCTTCCAATGTCATTCCTGGACTGCTATAAAGGCAAAGTGGAGTGTGACCATGCCAGGTGAACATTCTACTCTTTAGATTATTATTTGATTTTTAAGAACCTCTCAGATATTTTTTTTGCATAAGTGTAGCAGTGTTTGTGACAAAAAAAATATATATATATACCTGGTCTCGTTTTGTGCTACTTTTCTACTCCAACTCTATTCACGGTTGTGTTCAGAGTGGCTTTGGACCGCGCCGCCGTGCTGCTGTCCCTGAAGAGCGCCATGGTGCGTCTGGATAACGTGTGGGGCGTAGGTGGTGGTCTCAGACCTGTCAAACATCTCATCAAGGAGGTATGAGCAGCCCAGTAACTAGTAATGATACATTTGTATCTACGATTTGATGGTTTGCCAATCGCATTTTGACGACCCTACACCATCGGTGACGCTCAAGTGCGTGTATGAACTGTCACGGTCTGGTGTGAACATACAAAACAAACAGAAGGCGTTATGGCTTCTGCTTTGTGTTTTCCCCATGTCATTATCTGCATGTCTTAGAACTTACTGTGCTCCCCCCACCCCACTCTCCTATTTTGTTTCTGTATGACTTCCCATATTTGTCCCATCCTTCCCCTTTGAATCATTTCTTTCAACTATTCTTCTGTTTAAAACCAAAACAGAAGCCCTTGTTATTCTGACAATATAATATGTCATTGTACTGTATGTGTCAAAAAGATCCATAAAATCCCATAAGATTAAAGGACAACCGACGTCTGACGTCGACGAGTGCGTACGTGACGTCAGAAAAGGACCGCCTCCTCACCGTAAAAAGGACGCATTGTAGCGTCTTTCCATCACGTCAATGTATTTTGCTGTACTGTTTTTTTTTTAAACCATGTCTTACACCCAAAAGCCGCCAGCAGGAGGAGGCAAACTCCATGGAAAGAATGTATCAGCCTGTGGAAAGGGGCTGATTCATTCCTCACCGGAGCTGGTTGCCATTCTTCTGCCTCTTTTTGGGTGAGACATCCCCCCCCCGCCCGTTTGTCTCAAAATGGCCCAAATAAATTCTTTAATCGATTGCAAACATGTATGCTTTCCTCTTCAGAACTATTTGAATCATATTCATAACTGGATGTGTAACAAGAATATTCTCCGAATCTGAAGCCATTGTTTTGATTCACAAGCAATGCAAGACGTCTTGGCGTGACGTCACGAAATGGGGGCGGGACTTTCTGAAAATGCCCAATTCGCAGCTCAATTTTTTTGCAGATTTTGGACACTTTAAGTCATCTTTATTGGTGTTTTGCATTTGACTATAAATATCATTCTGCGTATTTTGGGTATTTTAGATGCTATAGGACGTTTTTCTGATGTCAGTTAAAAAACAAAAAAGTGACGTCGGTTGTCCTTTAACTCTTATTTGAAGTTGTCGCTTTTTGTAGGTCAAAGCCAGGTGGATATTGACTTTCATCTGCTATGATAGCTCCTGGAGCCCATTATTGACTCTTAAGATGGTGAAAAATACTTTTGCAGCTAACTTTATATGACTTATTCAGGCCTCTGGTGAAGAATGTCAAGTGTGAGAATTCATTTGTCGATATCTTTTCATGTGACCGTGCCGTGTGACCCATATAACATTTTCGCTTGAAAATCTCACGCGATTAAAAACTATTTTTTTTTCATATATTCCAGATGAACCTTCTTCTGGAGGAGTACCTGACTTCAGGAGATGTGACGGAGGCTGAGCGTTGCCTGCGAGAACTGGAGGTCCCCCATTTCCACCATGAGCTCGTCTATGAGGTCGGAAACATGCACTTCGCTTTGGACAAATGACACTCATTTATAGTGTGTCGGTACTGCAATGTGGCATTCTTCATTTTCTATCTTAAAAAAATATAACAACAACATGCAGCGAATATTGGAACTGATTCGTTCGTACGGGGGCACCTGGAAATATCCCTTTGCGTTCTGCCAAGTGCAAAATAAGAATTGGAATAAAATATCCTTTGATACAGTTTTTATGCCAAGGACTGTTTGTTGTTTTTGGCACTGTCTACGCTTTCATTTGTCATGTACCAGTCCTCACCGATCAATCCAAAATAAATCTGAACATTTTGTTGCCTCTAAAAAGAAATAAATGTCCCCGCCCCATCGGGGGTTTCTGGAACGATCACGTTGTCGCTGACTGTTCCTCAATATTCATTTGTACAATGTTGAATTGAGATGACGATGACATGAAATGTTTCACAATGCACACAATATTCTTTTTGAAGCAGAAAACAATGTCAACGATCAATTTGGAATCAGTGCAAAAAAAAAATAATAATAAGTTACTCTAATGAAATGAACCAATAAACTTCAATGGGGAACATCTTCAACAGAGGGATTGTAATTGGATGATTCATTATAATCAAATATATTACAGACGCTCCCCGACTTACGACCATTTGAGTTACGACAAACGGTACATACGAACATTTTAGCGAATACCGAATCTCGAAAAATGTTTGGACAGCGATGCTGTAAGTTAGATTTTTGTATTGCGTGCCTTTCTCCGGCCAAGCTCGCTTGCGATTGGCTGTGTAGAATACGTGGGTGGGAAGGAAATCCCTTTTCCCAGTTGATGCTCCAAGGGAATGTGATGCATAACAAAAAGTCATGACTGCTGGCACATCATAATGGTTTACTGAAGACCCTAGGATATATGTTGTCGTACTACAGTAGGTGTGAATTCATTTGACGACTATTAGAGCGTCTGTTTTTTATACTTCCACGTTCAGTGTTTGACTTAAACATACATTCCATACAAAATACAGCACGGAAGCAACTTACGACCAAATTCACCTGACGACCGCTGGGAACGTATCTCGTTCGTCAGGTGGGGAGCGTCTGTACTGAAAATTAAATTATGACACATCTACCCCCCATTGATTTATTTATTTATTTTGGTTTATTTATTGGTGTTTATTTATTTATTTGTGTATTTATTTATATAGGTAAGTTTTATTTCTTGATTTATTTGTGTGTATGTTTCTATTGGTTTTGATTTGTTTATTTTTGTTTTTATCTTAAATGACCTCATCGACGACAAAAGCCTGGCCAATTTGTTTTAAATGTGAGCCCAACCATTTGTGTATCATCTTTTCAGGCCATTGTAATGGTGCTGGAATCCAAAGGCGACACAGCCAGCCCCATGATCATCAAACTCTTGCAGTCCCTTTGGAAAACGGGTCATCTCACTGTGGATCAGATGAACAGGGTCAGCCTCTTTGTCTTCTTAGAAGATGAGAATGAACTGTTATTGACCACTGCTCGTGAACTAAGACTTGTTTTGTTTTATTTTTCCCTCTGCAGGGCTTTCAGCGGGTCTACGACGAGCTCCCCGAAATAAATCTCGACGTGCCACATGCTCATACAATCATGGAGTCCTTTGTGGACCACTGCTACCAAGAGTCTGTCATCACCAAGCAGCTAAGAGACGCCTGTCCATCCAGGTTGGTTTTAGTGAGGTTCTTGTAGGCTGAAATGTGGACGGATCGCAACGCAAATGCATACCTGCCAATTACTCTGGTTTTGCCATAATGAGTATGGTTTTCATTGTCCCATTCCGGGTTTCAGTTTATGAATGAAAATGACGGTTTTTAAATTTACAACAGGCGATCAGCACAGTGTTGGCTTCCTTTAGATGAATTGCGTGTGCTACGGGTCATTCTTGGAATGGAGAGTCAAGAGTTAGCATCGTTTTTATCATTGTCATGTAATGGGATCTGCCGTAGAAAAAGACACAAAAAGTGTGAAATCTAAAAGAAAACTAGTCGTTTCGTGAAGAATACTCCAAAGCATTTCCAGGAGTTAACTTCGGTCAAGAAAAGGTGAAAATGACGCGAACTGCAGTGTGTGTCAAGTTTTCTATCGGACATGGAGGAATCAGCGACACACTTTATTTGATTTATAGTGGTCAAAGATGTGATTTGATATGATTCATATCCATTATCAGTTGTTCATTTTAACCTTGGTACCTCATGTCTAAATGATTACATTGGGCTGTGTGTTTGATTTCAGAGGTGGGAAACTAGTCATGATATTTTCATGATTGACCAGTTGAAATATGGGTATTTTTGTCACAAGTATGTCTTTGACATTGGCCAACATTTATATGGTGTTTTTAGCCTAGTTTTAAAGGATAAGAAGTTGTGTCCATAATTTGTAACGTCACTTCAAATGACTTCTACTGAGCGTATTTTACAAAGATTCCACCGCATATAGCTATATTTTACGTTTTAAGACTTGCGCTGAATATTCAGGAAGTCTTGTTTTCGAGTTGATGACGATGCCTGACGTGACTTCACGTCTGGAACGCCCCTGACCGAGAAAGCGACACACAATGCATTTTGCGTAACTCTGTTTGGTCTGAAAACTTCGTATTGATCCGTGTTGATGGCGAAATTAGAAGAAAAACATTAATAATGCGATGGTGAATCTTTGTGTGTTGCACCAAGACTACTATTTGATACTAGTTGACACAAATTCCCAGCAGACAAATCAGCCCATTTCCAACGGAGCTTGGGCGCCATCTTGTGCATTTTCTGGGATGCTACATTGGAGTCCTGACGGTGGCTGGAATTGATACGGGAGGTCTTCTTTAATCGATTACAAACATATATGCTTTCCTCTTCAGAACTATTTGAATCATATTCATAACTGGATGAGTAACAAGAAAGCATCTTCTCCGAATCTGAAGCCATTGTTTTGATTCTAGAGCAAGGCAAAGACGTCTTAGCGTGACGTCACGAACAAGGGGGCGGGACCTTCTGAAACTCGGCATCTCAGAGGTCATTTTGAAGTAGTTTTGGGACACTAACTCATTTTTATTGGTGTTTTGCATTTGACTAACAATATCAGCCTGCGTGTTTTGGGTATTTTAGATGTGATAAAACGTTTTTCTGATGTCAGTTAGGAAACAAAAAAATGGTGTCGGTTATCCTTTAAGTCGCTGTAATGTTAAATTGTTGCTCCCCCTGACCAGGACCTCGTCATTACTATATATTACCAGGCTTTTTTTGGTTTCAGAAGTTGACAGGTATGCAAATGCACCATCTGCATCTTGTTTTTTGACCGTAGTTTCTGCCATGTTTCATGTAAATTAGTTACTTTGGAAAATGTGGTTTGTGTATCAGGCTGTGATGGGCATCATGCAGGATTCACTGTCCATAATTCCACCAACATGTCTTTGTTTTTCCTCCAACAGAGGACGTAAGCGCATGGTAAGCGAAGGCGACGGTGGCATGATAAAAAACTAAAAAAGAAGACAGATGAAGAGGATTCTCAGTAGGGAGGCACATTGGTATGGTTCTGTGTCCACGGTTCATCTGGACATCTTGGCAGTTTTCCCCTCCTCTCCTCGATGATATCTTCAAATCGCCAACGTCACACACAGCAACTGTGGCGAAAGTTACACCAGTTCCTTTCATCTTGGTCGCCACTGTTGTTGTTTTTGTAAGAATGTTCATTGTTTCTTGGGTTGAACCACCTCTCTCGTCTTAGCTTTTGTATTCCCCGACCCAGAAAAAAAGCAAACCTCACAGCTGGAAATTGAGGGGACGTGGACCTGCAATTGGGGTGTTTAGCATCTTGCTTTGCTTCACCCTTTTCCACACATGGACATATCTGTTTGTTTTTTCCTGAGATGTTCAACATTGACACTTAATTGCTTTTCTGTTTGTTTTACATGTTGACCAAAGTTTGAATATGTATGAAAAATATTTCGTTCATTATTAAAAAAAGGCAACATGACATTTTTTTGGTTTTGTTCTTGCCACCAGTGTGTACTGTAATGCCCTTCAAGGATGCGCACAGTCGCTGATATAGCTAGTCAGTCTTTTTAATAAACAAAGGTAGCAATTAGCACACATTTCTATATGACGGCACCCTCGACTCAACTAGCCAAGCCTTCAAATATGCAATTGTGACAGGTTAAAAAGTACCTTATTTAGTAGAGAGTGCAACACAGATATTGCAGTACATCAAAACATTAATGATCACATTTATTGCTAGTCGTCATCAGCAGTCTTTGTCAGTCAGATAAGTTGTGTTTGGGTTTTGGAAATATAAAATAACATAACAAAAGAAAGTGAAAACAATTATAGAGCACAATGTTGATGATGCTAACATGCTTTGTCTGCCAGTGACAGTGTATATAGCAAAAGAAAATAGATGGTCCTACTCATATGAATGATAACAAGCAAACTATCACCGGAAAATAATGTAATTTGAATGGAGAAATTTAATCTGCCCTTTTTTAGTCTGCCCATTGCAAAATTGTTGCCATCCAGGCTTCCTTTACAGCAAACCAGAGCAGCAACTGAAAAATGGATAAAAAAAAAGAGTACAAAATTAAAGAGGAGGAAAGAATTGATGAAATAAAGTCTGTGGTGGAATACAACTTGATTATGACCCATAATGGTATTATGAGTCATAATGAAGTTGTATTATGGCCTCCATACTATTAAGATGGAGGACATTTCTTTTTAATTTGCTTTTACCGAACGTCAACCACAAAGGCAATGAAATCAGTTAGAAATTAAACGAGATAGGATGATGCGTATATTGACACTTAGTTACAGTTCATATACTGTAGTTCATGACACTCATAATTAAGCATTTTGACGCACAGAAGCCGTTAAAATGACATGACGTAACACTCAAGCGCGTAAAACGTCATCAACTGGGACATAGACGCGGAAGTAGCAAGCCGAATGCGTGACGGACAATGAATAGCTGAGACTGAACGTATTTAACTGGTGAGTAAGCATGCACAATATGAGCCTGATCTAAATCTACTGTTATATGATTGATGAAAAATCAAGAGTGTACTTTTGTGATTTATGCGGCCGAACGAAAGCACGTTAGCTTCAAGGCAGGACTAGCAGGATGCGCAAATGCAACGTTGCATTAGCGGATTGATATGTGATGAGACCCAAGTATACTTTTCATACACAGACACACAAAACGCATATCGCTTTCAAAACACCAACAATGCCTTTATGATCGTCACGACCAGAATTATGAACGTCCTGCATGTTCAACACACCTGATTCAAATGATCAGATAATAAGCTAGCTCCCCGGAAACCTGACATTGAACCCGCTGATTTGAATCAGGTGTGTTGCAACAGAGAGACTTGGAAACATGGAGGACCTCTGCCCTCCATGACCTGAATTTGACACCCCGGCTTGAAGGGGTTTTCAAACATGGTAATCAAAGCGCTCTTTGCCAGCATTGTCGATGCCGTTATGATTGTTGGCAATATTAAACAAAACAATAAAAAAATACACGAATCCTGTACAAAACCAGAAATAAGACTGTGGTTGATGCTGGAATTCTCAACATACCTCGAGCTTCCTCTTTCTGTAAATCATTATTCAGGACTGTAATATAGCCTGTGGGTTAATTATTTACCAATGTTGGATTGGTTTACCTTTATTGGTCTCGCAGTGGAGACATTTACATTTCACAGCAGCAAAGTTATGAAAGGAAGATGCAAGGAGAAAAAATATGTGAGCTGCTGGAAAGGCAGCCACTTTCGTGGCGCCATCTTGTCAAGTCAAATCAACAAAAAAAACTGAATAACAAATAATGACAACATAATGACAATGACAACACATAGACACAGTCATTCATTCTTAAGCACTTTCTGTACCCTATTTGCTACATGAAGCAGTTGTAGATGAAAGAGGAGAGGATCAAAGCATCCTTTTCACCGGTGGATCATGGACGTCATGATGGAGTGTGCACGTCTGCTACAAGCTAAATGTTGAAAGCAAACACGAAGCTGTAGGATCCATTTACGAAAAGAGTTTGTATCACATCTCCTGTCCCACGTAAATCCGCTTTAGCTGTGTTTATGTCTGTTCACCCGCCTAGTTATTTTTTAACTTTCATTTTTTGTAGTCTTAATGATACAACGTTGTTTTGTATTGTGCGGTGGGTTTTCAGTAAGCCGCCCCCTGGTGGCACTTATGTGGTACTGACTCTCCCCGTAAAATGATCTCCAGCAATTTGCCTTGCCTTCTGTCATTCTTTTTATCTGCTGCCGTCGTCATCATCCTGCATAAGAAATAGAAATATTGATCCAAAGAAGGTACTTGACGATAGAAACAATCGGAGAGAAGAGTCTCGTTAATTTTTTTTTCTATCGTCTATCATAAAAGCATTCCAAACGGATTGGGTACATTGGAAATATTACCCAAGGCGAATCGCTCGTTGTATTTTGTTGTGATGTTCTGGGAAAAAAATAAACAACAGACAGAATCGCTCAATGATAACAAAAAATTGACCATTGAGGGCTGCGCAAATGGGCTGCTGTATAGCGGCTTGCCTTTGATTTAAAAAAACGGCAAATCACAACTTGCTTTCGGTGCTTCATGTATGAGCGCATACAAAACCACTTAAGATAGCCAGGTTGAAAAATAGACATCTGATTAATTTGATCCACTGCCACTGAGCTTTGCCATTTCTCTCATAATCAGATTGACAAGGGTAGGATGGGCAGGCAGCGAAAGAGGGTGGTGACCGGAGATGCCGCCCCTCCTCTTCTAAGAAAAGATGAGAAGGCCCCCGCTTTTCACCGCAAGGAGAAGAAGAAGAAAATGGACATTGGGAAACTCTTCATTAACATCTCCATCGGCCTCTGTGTGGTCAGCCTCATCTGGTTCTTCTATGCCCTTTACATGCGTTCCAGTTTGGCCAAGCGCGTGGTGACACTGCATCCGTCTCCTCGTGTCCTTGATGCCAATTCCAGCACTGCCCAGGTCTCTCCGGACAGGTTTTGGGGTTCCTACAGGCCTCAGGTTTACTTTGGCATGAAAACAAGGAGTCCAAGGTCAATTGTGACAGGTAGGTTCACGCAACCACGAGAATCAGCTTGTAAATTTATCCGAATCAGAATTATCTTTATTTGCCAAGTACAGTGATACCTCGGTTTACGAACCCCTTGGCTTACGAACTTTTCAGTTTACAAACGTTACATTTATGAAAATTTTACCTTGGCATACGAACTTTACCTTAGCATACAAACTTTTTTTGTTCACGGTGGTGCCTCAATGAGTGATGTGTCGTTCGCGAACAAGCCCGTTCTTCTAACAACAAAATGGCAGCTGACTGTTTTTGACCTCTATTCCTCACCCCCAGTCTTCGGTTAAAGCCACGTGATTGGTCAAGAACGCAGCAGTGAGGTGGGGTGGTTTAAACAAAGAGACAGGCCGACGACAGTGAGTGTTTCAACTTTGATAGTTCAAAGGCAGAGTGTAGACTGCAAGGTTAAAATATCCCATCAATCAGCCTCCACAAACAACCCGCACAAGCCATCTGTACACATGATTCAAAAAGCTATCAACCCAGCTAAACAGAACACAATTGATGAGTAACTAAATAAAATTATTGCAGAGAAAGCACCTACAAGTGATCATTCCTCAAGATGGTGAAAGAAGGCTACATTCCTCATCAAGTGTTTAATGCTGAGGAAACCAGCCACTCCATTCCATCAAGCCATCAACGACCATCACAAAGGTCAATAAAACAACTTTATTATACTGTACAGTTTATTTCTTTAATTATAATACCATAGAACATTTATTATACATAAAATAAGGTATATTTTGTGTCGTTTTAAGGCTTAGAAAATTACAAAGTAGAAAATTATGTTTTATGGGGACCTGGGAACGGATTATTCTCATTTTAATGGTTTCCTATGGGAAATTATTTTTTGGGATACACACTTTTCGCCTTACACACTGTCTGGCAACCAATTAAGTTCGTAAGCCAAGGTATCACTATGTAGAACACGCTGCACTAGTATCACAATGAAAAAATTGCTAAGAGACACTACACCGTTATATTTGGGTTACTGAATAGAGTTAATGGTTTGGGAGAAGATGCTGGTTAAATGTCTCCTTTATTTGGTGCGCATGCGTACATCCTCTCTATTTACTTATGGTTTTGATCGATGAAAAGGTATCTTCAGCTGTCATCTGTATTTCTTTGAAGGTTTCTGATGTTTCAGATTAGCTTCATGGTATCGTCTTCTGCTCCCCCCCCCCCCCAACTTTAGAGCAGGGACCTATCAAAGCAGAGGTCTGGCACCAGGTCAGAGCCACCAGTAAAAATTTGAGTTCGCTGACGTAGCTTTTCGGATGAGGAGCGAAACATCAGACACCTTCAAAGAAGTACACATGACGGCTAAAGAAACCCTTTAATCGATGGCCCACTCCTGTACGACTGAGACCTTACACAGACTTATGGTTTTGATGTAATAGTTGTTGCATCATGCCAGCAGGGGTTTTGTGTTTATTCTTTTGGAAAAGAACAATATTTTTGTTTAAATTAAGGTGACTGTAGAGTTCTTTTTTTCAGCCAATGCCACGCACCATGAATCAAGCGAGAAATTCACAGTCTGATCTCTCTTTCTTGCGCCATCAGGTATGATGTGGATGAATCAATTTTCCGACACGGACATGAACCTGAGGCACACCTGCGAGCAGGGAGATCGCTTGCAAAGTTACGGCTGGATGATGCACGACGGTCTCACATTTGGTGTCCAGGAGATCCGAGACAATGATTTCACACTGACCACTGAGTTTGTCAAGAGGGTGGGAGGTGATCACGGTGGAGACTGGACCTGGAGGGTCACCGCTAAACAACATGTGAGTAGAAACCCTTTTTTAAAAAACAATGTGTGACTGTGTTTCCATAGCAACTGTTGTTCTTTTTTTTATCTATCAGAGCTCTGCCTCCAAGGCTCCGGTCATCTCCCTGATGTTCTACGCTGCGGCAGATACCCAAGGCTCACTGGAGGCTCACGTGGAGGAGAAAAAACGCCTTGCCTCCATCACAGGAGTCTCGGAAGAGCTTGGCAATTTCAAGATCACATTTAGAAAACCAGTTACCGGGGATTTGACGAGTCCTAAATATGCCAGGTCAGTTCACAAAGTAGGATTAGTCATAAAAGAGATACTTGTACCATGAACCGGACAAAATAGGTATTTGGCTGTCTGTTAGATGCACTACAACATATTGATTAAGCGACGACCAAACGGTCATTTGTGTGTTCCAATGGGAGTGGACATCATAGGCACAGTACACCATGATAAGGAATTTTTCAAACCAAACCTTCCAGTGATACCTCATGAAGTCACGTTTCATAGCTGCAACCACTTGATGGCAGTACGCAGCAGGTATTTGTGTTAGAGCATGTTGGCGGCATTATTTCATCTAATAATATATTTAAGGCAAAGGAACTAATCCTGAATAAGTGGTTGGAAATATCCTATGTTTAAAAAAAATCTGCTGACAATGTTGACATCAGTTCAACATTTAATGAAATAAGAGCATGATATAATCAAAAGAGCAGGGATGGGCTATTTAAATGATGGGGGGAGGGTCAAGGGGGGTTTATGAGACTACTGCTGGGCTCAAATATGACCACGCATTTCCCAATTAGGTTTCTGGCAAAAATGCTATTTGAAACATTTTCAACCAATGCACATCACTCGATGTTGACTCATTCACTGCCATTCTCAAATGTATTCGGGAATTGAAAATATCATGACGCGCGCCATTCCCGAATTTGTTTATTTTTTTATTTTATTTTTTTGTTTTCATGCTTGGGTGCCGATAAAGTGCTGGCCATGGCCCCTGGCAGTGTTTTTCCCTTCCACAAGGGGCAGCATTACCTTTTTTTTTCCATGTTTCGCACTTCGTTCCAGTTTCAGCTGTTGTTAAAGTGCTACATAAACCAATATGTATTTATTGCATTGTATTTTGGACAGCTGCCTTCATTTCAAGCTCAGATAACTCCAGACCCATATAACTTTGGAATGAACTCTTTTCTTTCTTCTTCTTCTTCTTCTTCTTCTTCTTCTTCTTTTCCTTTCGGCTTTTCCCTTCAGGGGTCGCCACAGCGAATCAATGTCCTCCATCTATCCCGGTTTTGTGCATCCTCTTCTTTCACACCAGCTACCTTCATGTCCTCTTTGATTACATCCATAAACCTCCTCTTCGGTCTTCCTCTCGGTCTCCTGCCTGGCAGTTGAAGGCTCTGCATCCTTCTGCCGATATAGTCACTCTCTCTCCTCTGGACATGTCCAAACCATCTCAGTCTGGCCTCTCTGACTTTCTCTCCAAAGCCTCTATATGAGTTGTCCCTCTAAAGTACTCATTCCTGATCCTATCCAACCTGGTCACTCCCAAAGAAAACCTCAACATTTTCAGCTCTGCTACCTCCTGCTCTGCTTCCTGTCTTTTCTTCAGTGGCACTGTCTCCAATCCAAACATCATAGCTCATCTCACCACTGTTTTATACACTTTCTTATATACTCTTTTCTTTCTGATGAAAAATAATAGCCTATGGTTTCCAACGCTGCATTGAATGTTTATGTAGTGGTAAAACTCAATATTCTGTGGGTCCTGGAAATCAATTGACAATAACAAAAACCCTGGCACTGGAGTTGACACATTTTTGCATGTCTGGCAGTGAATGAGTTAACAGGGTTCATTGTGCATTCCGCCATCTAGTGGAGGAACATGGATTTTTGTTCCCGCCTGTCACTACACGTTGCTCCCTGAGATCGAGGAGCAAAAAGAAAGGCCTATCGGAAGCAAATCAATATTTTGAGTGAAATGAGATCTCTTGTGGCAAAGCGGATTGATTTCTCACGCCGCTTAGACGGGTAGTCGGCAGTCAAACAATGGCTCAATCCAGCCATCATCCAAATAAATACAGTGAGACCTCAACTTACGAACTTAATAGGTTCCCAGACAGAGTGTGTAAGGTGAAAAGTGTGTATCTCCAAAAAAAATTCCCATAGGAAACCATTAAAATGGGAATAATCCGTTCCCGGGTTTCCATAATATATACTTTTCAACTAAATAAGCCTTAAAACTACACACAACATACCTTATTCTATGTATAATAAATGCACTATTGTATTGTAATGAAAGAAATACACTGCATTGTATCATAAAGTCACTTTATTTACATTTATGATGGTCATCAATGGCTTGATGGAATGGCGTTGGAGGTCGAAGGTCAAAGGGAATTGCTGTTTGGAAAGAGAGGCGCATTACATGAGGACTGTAATTAAAGAAATAAACTGTGCTGTAAAATAAAGTTTTATTGACCTTTTTGATGGTCGTTGATGGCTTATGGAAGGAGAGTCACCTTCCATAGGGACTGTTGGTAACTCCACCTCTGGCGCTGTTCGGTCGTGTGCTTCCGCCGAAGATCACTCCGCCAGCCATGGTGGGTGTGTATTATGAAAATAGTGCTTATTATAAGGTTGAATTTTCATAAATTTGATGTTTGTAAGACAAAAAGTTGGTAAGTTGAGGTGTTTGTAAGTTGAGGTCTCACTGTTCATAAATAAATACCAAGGTTTACCTTGAACCACATTTATAAGAGTGCACATTAACTCCATAATGGTCAGAAAACTCTGGTCCGCGCTACGAAAACACAAGGATTTAATGAAGTGTCCACCCTTTTGCAGTTACAACTACCTTCAGACTCGTACGCCCGGCTTGGAGAAGCTGACAGACATCGTCAAGCACAGTCTGAACCGCAGGTTCGTCTTCAGCCCGCCGTCCGGGGAGAGGAGGCATTACATCGCAGTGGACTCCCACAAACCGCCCCCGTATTACCCCAACCAACAGAAGAACCCCCCAGACGCTCGGAAAGAGAGCGACTTTGTGCTGCATCAGGTCACCGTTCAGACACCTTTTCAAATGGAAGTGCTCTTGGAATCGGCGAGCTTTCGCCTCCACCAAAACCAGCTGGCGGGGCCCGTTATGACTCAGGAACTGGAGAAAAGGAAGGCGGAGTTTGACGCCAAGTTTGAGAAGACGTTTGGGTTGGAGAGGAAAGGTTACAGCCGCTCGTACGTCAAATTTGGCAAAGCGGCGCTGAGCAACATGTTGGGCGGAATGGGCTACTTCTACGGCCAGTCGGTGGTTCAGTCCGTCTACAACGAATACCCGCTGCTGTACCCCGAGGGTGCCTTATTCACCGCCGTCCCCTCGCGCTCTTTCTTCCCGCGAGGTTTCCTTTGGGACGAGGGCTTCCACCAGCTTCTCCTGAGTAAATGGGACCCCCAGGTAACCAGAGAAGCCGTCTCCCACTGGATCGACCTGATGAACGTGGAGGGCTGGATCCCCCGTGAGCAGATCCTCGGAGACGAGGCTCACAGTAAAGTCCCTGCCGAGTTTGTAGTACAGCGAAACGAGAACGCAAACCCGCCTACCCTGTTTTTAGCTCTGCAGGGGCTCATTGAGCCGTTGTCATCCAATCCGGACAGCGTGGAGTCGCATCCCACGTTGTCTTTCCTCAGACGACTTTACCCCAGACTCAAGACTTGGTTCGAGTGGTACAACACCACCCAGACGGGGCCCTTGCCCAACTCGTACCGCTGGCGCGGGCGGGACAAGGACTCGAATCTGTTCCTCAACCCCAAAACGTTGACCTCGGGTCTGGACGATTACCCGCGGGCCTCGCACCCGTCGGCGCAAGAACGCCACGTGGATCTTCGTTGTTGGATGGCTCTTTCCTCGGGTATCATGGCTCGGATCGCTCGGCTTTTGGGGCAACCCCACGGCGACTACGAATCCACCCACCGAGTGCTGACAGACAATCATCTCCTGAACGAGCTACACTGGTCCGAGCAACTCGGCGCCTTCAGCGACTACGGCAACCACACTCAGGACGTATCCTTACAACAGGAGAAAGTTTACACCGCCCCCGGACAACACCGCCACCAATTCCCCGTCACGCGACTCGTTCGCTCCTTTCGCAAAGCTCCCAAACTTCAATATGTCAACGCTTTGGGTTACGTTAGCCTCTTCCCTTTCCTCCTACACGTTCTTCAACCGGACTCTCCCAAATTGGAACACGTTCTCAGAGACATGAAAGATCCCAACAAGCTTTGGACTCCTTACGGTTTGCGCTCGTTATCCAAAGCCGATCCGTTGTACATGAAACGAAACACGGAACACGACGCCCCGTATTGGCGAGGACCGGTTTGGATCAATATCAATTACCTGGCGGTGAGAGCGCTCCACCATTATAGTAACACACGGGGACCGTATCAGGAGCTAACGGCTGCGTTGTACGAGGAACTCCGGACAAACATTATCACTAACGTGTACAGTCAGTATGCCGAAACGGGTTATATTTGGGAGCAGTACAACGACGCCACCGGGAGAGGTCAAGGAAGCCACCCCTTCACTGGCTGGTCAGCCCTAACTTTATTAATGATGGCTGAACAATATTAATATCTTGGATTTGACATTGACATAGCAAACAAATAATCAAAATATAATTAACTAGTTCACTGCCAGACGATGTTGCAAAAATGTGTCCACTCCAGTGCCAGGGTTTTTGTCATTTTCATTCCATTTGCAGGACCCACAGAATACAGTTTTTGGACTACATAAAAATTCAATGCAGTGGAAGAAACCTTAAACTCTTCTTTTTTCAGAAAAAAAGTTTATTCCTAATTTATACGGGTCTGGAGTTATCTGAGCTTGAAATAGGGGGTGGCTTTACAAAATACAATGCAACATATTGGTTTACATAGCGCTTTAACAACAGCTGAAGTTGACAACAAGGGAAAATCTACCGCATTGTGGAAAAGAAAAAAAAACATTGCCAGAGGTCTGGCCAGCGCTTTATCGGCACCCAAGCATAAAAAACCCGCAAAACCCAAACAAATTTGGGAATGTCTTTCTACATCATGTTTTCTATGTTATATGGGTCTGGAGTTATCTGAGCTTGAAATGGGGCCGGATGTACAAAAGGTCAATGCTGCCCAGTCGTGGGAAGGAAAAACATTGCCAGAGGTCTGACCAGCGTTTTATCGGCACCCCACCGCATTAAAAACAAAAACCCAAACAAATTCAGAAACGGCGCTCCACGTCATGCTTTTTTAATTCCCGAATAAATTTGGGAATGGCAGTGAATGAGTTAAAAACGAAAATCAGTATTCAATTCATGTAATAACTAATCGTGTTTTGTATGAGCTCCGTGTGTTTTTGACGTTTTGATTGGCGGCAATCGGAATCGATGGATCGTGTGTTGTTTCCGTATAATAAATGTTTTTTGACAATATGATTGGATCAATCCTTCACATCCATTTCTCAACTTTAATACTTGGGGGAGGGGGGAATATACCAATTTTGGAATTTGTCCAACTGCCATTTTGTCCCACCTATAAAGGGGATTTTTCACTCGACCAACCGTTGACATTAAATCTGTCAGTCATTTTTTTTTTGCCAGGGGCCGCATTGTCATTACGGTTTCCTCTCGAGTGCCGTTATGAATTTTGGAAGCCATTAGAATGTTTCAATCCCTCCACATATTACATATAGAGCACACAACAAATTAGTGAATAACTAGTTTTCAAATTTGAAGTAAAAAATAATGACTGTTATTGTTGTACATATTGGACAATTTACCATTTTGGTTCGGACTTTAGCTAGCATCATGGAATTTCACAAGTTTGATTTGCTTTCGCGGGCCGAATAAAATGATGTGGTGGGCCTGAAATATTTCCAAAGACTTGCCTTCAAGCTCCATCATAACTTGCGTTCACTTCAGCACACCGTGACCTGAAGCACAGCCTGCCAACCATTTCTCTCCAACTGATGTCAGTATTTTGCGCCTTATTTCCTCGTATTTATTTATTTTTAAAATCTTTTTTAGACACCGTTTCCATGGAGCCCGCTTGTTGTGAAAGCTCCCCTAATTAACTGACATCAAAAGACACCCAAGTTTGACTTTAGTGCTCTCTTTTGCGACGGACATGACATATATTCCCACTGGGTTGCATCTTGTTGCAACATTCTTATTAATACTTTGACACCACATACAAAAGCCCGCAAGTCAGAACGGGTGATGCCGGCTGCCTGTGCGCCCGTGCACTCCGACCTCATGACTTGTAGCAATCCTTCCAATGGACCGAATGCGATTGTGAAGTTGGCGAGCGGTGCGGCGTTGTTGCGTATCCTATAAATAGTGATCCAGTTAGCACGGCAGCATAACAGGCTGCGAAAAGTGCACATTTGCAGTTTTGACATATTTACCGGACGAGGACTATTTTATTTTAAGAATCATCTTTATTGGCCAAGTATGTAGAACACACAAGGAATTTGTCTCCGGTCGAACACGCTGCACTAGTATGCAAAAAAATTGCAAAGACACACTATACAGTCTTATTTGGGTTACCGTTTATAGAATTAATGGCTTGGGGGTGTTGAATTTAGTGCGCATGGATCGGTAGCGTCAGCCTGAGGGGAGTCGCTGGAAAAGGTGGTGGGCAGGGTGCGGAGGGTCCAGTAGGATTTTCCGCGTGCATGTTTCGCTTGTTTCATGTTTGTTTGGTGTACCAAATTTAGCTCTTTCCTGCACCAATTATAATACAAACATTTAACTTGCATGAGAAGTCCACTGTTGTGATGCCCATTGAATATACAGGTAACATCCGACTTGCGACCGGCGCAATTTACGACCACCTGCACTTACGACCGCCAGACCCTTTTTTTAAATTTTAATTCTAAAAAGCATCCATGTTTGCAATCGATTAAAGGAGTCCTCCCACATCAATCTGAGCCGTCAATGACAGCAATGTAGTGTCCCAGAATATGCACAAGATGGTGCCAAAGCTCCATTGGAAATGGGCTGAGTTGTCTGCTGCGAACTAGTATCAATAGTAGTCTTGGTGCAACACACAACGATTCACCATTGTGTTATTTATGTGTTTTCCTTCTAATTTTGCCATTAACACGATGTTTTCTGACCAAACAAAGTACCCAAAATGCATTGTGTCGCTTTCTCGGTCAGGGGTGTTCCTGACGTGACGTCACGTGAGGAATCGTCACCAACTCGAAAACAAGACTTCCTGAATAGTCAGCGCGAGTCTTAAAATGTAAAATATAGCTATATGTGGTGGAATCTTTGTAAAATACGCTCAGTAGAAGTCATTTGAAGTGATTTTACAAATCATGGACACAACTTGTCCGGAGGCCTCGGTTGTCCTTTAAATCATTATTGTTTCATTAACTCATTCACTGCCAGATGTGCAAAAATGTGTCCACTCCAGTGCCAGGGTTTTTGTCATTGTCACTCCAATTCCAGGACCCATAGAATATTGACTTTTAGGACTACACAAACATTAAATACAGCGCTAGAAACCTTAGACTCTCTTCTTTCATCCGAAGTAAAGAGTTAATTCCTAAGTTATATGGGCCTGGAGTTATATGAGCTTTAAATGAATGCAGCTGTCCAAAATACAATGCAATCCATACATATTGGTTTATATAGCGCTTTAACAACAGCTGAAGCTGGAACAATGCGCTAACATGGAAAAAAAAGGAAATGCTGCCCCGTTGTGGAAAACAAAAAACATTGCCAGAGGCCATGGCCAGCACTTTATCGGCAGCCAAGCATGAAAAAACAAAACCCGAACAAATTCGGGAATGGCGCTCTGTCATATTTTCAATTTCTGAATAAATTCGTGAATGGCAGTGAATGAGTTAATTTGTTGTTCGTTCTTTATGTAATATGAGGGAGGAGATAAAATATTCTATTCTCCCCAAATTCATAATGGCCTTTGACAAAAAATGGGTTTGACACCCCTGTTTTGTATTGACAGTTAACAGCGCATAAATAAGCGGGGTTTTTTTTTTCAACCTGAGAGGCACATACATTTTCCCAATCAATGTATTCCACCGTGGTACATTCTTTTGAAAATGTACTGTTTTTATTCCAACGCATTCACCGCTTTGGATTGTGGTACTCATCAAATGATTTTGTCCAGGTCCAATGATTGCCAGCGGGATCCGTCGCGCCGGCTATCGTTTGACCTTTTGAGCTCCAAAGGCAAAACATGGAAGTGGAGCATTTAACGCAGATGAGCCATATCCTGTGCCTTTTTTTTTTTTTTTTTTTTTTTTTTGCAGTTTCTCGCGGAGGAAATGGATTCCGCGTTCCCTTTTATGCGGTTCCAAAATGCATGAATTTCTTTGAGGGTGTAGACAATGCGTGTGACTAAGGCACTCAGTGTGCCATCCGTCCTCCTCACCCAAGACCCCTTTTTTCCCCCCAGCGCGGTGATGGGATAATAGGAAAACAGCATCCGAGATAACTAATGTGTCTGGATAATAATCAGATGAGTCAGAATGTAGTCATTTGCATCTAATTTCTACATGATCAAGGTCTATTGGCGATATATTGATGATAAGTGATGATCGCTCAGTACTGATCAAAAAAAAATGTATTGCATGTGATTGTGTAATTGGAAGGGAGTAGAGTGGCCTAATAGGTGGATGTCAATCATAAAAATTGTCCATTAGCCTCATGGTTGGAAATCATATTTGGCATGTCATTGTTTTTTTTTTTTGTTTTTGTAATTGGTGTATTTAGAAACTGTATTTGTAATTTAATTTGACTTTAGCTTCAAATGATCACAATTGGGACTAATGTCTCTTTTGAAGTCGTTTGAATCGTTTCCATTTTTATATTTCAATTAAACTTCTTTTCATGGTACTAAAATATAAAATTAATAATTGTGATATTTTATTTAAAAAAAATAGGTGTTTTTATTGGCTCTTACCATTTTACCTTTACTTAGTTTTCCCCCTGCATTTACAACTACAAATGATTTGATTTCAGTGTGTGTGTGGGGACGATAGGGGTCATTTTTGTCAGTTGGTGGGACGCAGCAATTCATGACCGACCCCCAACCTCTGCCACCCTCTGCCAAGCTATTTATTGAGAGTACTGTATATACAAATTTAAGTGATACATTAGAAAAACACCGTCTTCTTGATTTGAATACCACACCCCTAATCTCTCATGATACAAACACCACCATCCATAAACCAGCAGAACATAGACATTTAATGGGTTGCCTTTCCATGAACTGATAGATTTGTAACCTGGCTAATGAGCTCTTCCTGTGAAGGACTTTATCAAGTCCTAAATTCCGCCTAAGATCTCCAATTTGAGAATGGCAGTTTAACTGGCTGGCTCTGGTCACCTCAGATTGACCCCAGATTTTCTGTGCTTCCATTTTGGCCCTTTTGTTCGGCCAACGAAGCATACGGCAGCATGAAACATTTAAATATGATCATTTCTATTCTATCTATTCTCTATCAATCTTCCACAATGACTTTGTGCCATGAATGATGAATGACATTTTTGCATTATACATATTTTTAAAATGTATATACTGTATTGTGTATGTCGATTAAATATATGGAGTACAGTACACTTTGTACAAGTTATGCAGTATGTCACACAAAATTGTCTAACTCCCTGGCAAGGTTCACTCAACCTGAGTTAAAAGTCGGAAATCAGAGTTAAAAGTCGGAATCCTTTGTTAAAAGTCGGAATTCCAAATTAAGTCAGAATTCTGACTTTAAAAGTCGGACTTCTGAGGCAAAATTCTAAACTCAGTTAAGTCGGAAATCAGGGTTAAAGTTGGAAATCAGTTAATAGTCAGAAATCAGAGTTAAAAGTCGGACTTCTGAGTCAAAAATCAGAATTCTGAGTTGAAACTTGGAAATCAGAGTTAAAAGTCGGAAATCAGTTAAAAGTCGGAATCCTAAATTAAAAATCGGAATCCTAAATTAGGTCAGAATCAGAGTTAAAGTCGGAAATCAGTGTTAAAAGTCGGAATCCTAAATTAAAAGTCGGAATCATAAGTTAAGTCAGAATTCTGACTTTAAAAGTCGGACATCTAAGGTAAAATTCAAAATTTTGAGTTAAGTTGGAAATCAGTGTTAACAGTAAGAAATCAGAGTTTAAATTCAGATTTCTGAGTTGAAATTGAGAAATCACAGTTAAGAGTGGGAAATCAGAGTTAAAAGTTGTAATCCTGAGTTAAAAATTGGAATTCTGACTTTAAAAATCGGACTTCAGAGTCAAAAGTTGGAATTCTGAGTTTATAAATTAAACGTCAGAATTCTGAGTTAAAACTGAGTTAATACTCAGAATTCTGAGGTTAAAGTCGGAATTCTGAGTTAGAAGTCGGAATTCTGAGGTTAAAGTCAGAATTCTGAGTTAGAAGTTGGAATTCTGAGTTAAGAATCAGAATTCTGAGTTAGAAGTAGGAATTCTGAGTTTAATGTGTGTGTGTTACTTCCGGGTTGAGTGAATGCTGGCGCGTGTGGCTGCCCATGCTCACCCCCAGAAAAAATGTTTTTTGTTCTCATTCTTTTACTGTAAAGTGTCCTTGAGAGTTTTGAAAGGCTTTTATAAATTGACTCTATTATTATTATTTTTTTTTTTAATGATCAAAGTGTTGATAGTTTTGCATGCAGTTACTCAAAATGTTTGCTAGATGGAGCCACTGTAATTATGAAGCCATTCATCAGGGGAACAGAGGTTTTTTTTGAATTTCTATGAACCTTGTCATTTTTTTGTTTCTATGTAAAATATAAAAGAACATTTTCGGATCTTTTTTTTCTTCATTTGGAAACATTCCCATTCAGTTCTGATTTACTATAGAAGAGTTTTGTTCAAAAGTCTACATTCAGAGGGGCTAATTAATAAGGCATTCACCAGAAGAGGCTTCTTGAATACAGTAAAGCCTGGCTCCCGTTTTATTTTACAATGGAGGCCTACTTAGAATTAAAGCAGTGTAAGTGGATAATTATGCTAATGATCAATTTACATTGAAGATCGAGTGACAGGCTGTAATTTTTAGAGGGACTTTATTTTTGGGCGGCTGGGGGGGGTCGGCTCACTACGCTCCTCTCACAGGCTTTACAGGTCTATGTAATGCTTATCCGATGCGAAACTGCAGCCACCCGATGAGGCTTTTCTTATGCTTGATGCAATTTATATCGGGCGCTTAATGTTTGGAGCTGGCGGCCATGAGCGCTTTTTGAATCGGACAATATTGCATATTATCCTTGGCATCAAAACGAGCGAGCGTTCTTGCCTCCATTTGTTGCATTTACCGTCATCGTTTTTCTGGTGCCATTTTTGTATTTTTGCTTTCTATGAAAATCTTTTCCCCTCACGGGATTTCTTTTTTTTTTTTTGCTGTTGAGCGGCAAACTTGCCTGAGCCAACATAGGTCTATGTATGTTATGTAAGCCCCTCTATAAATAGGTTCACCCGAGATCTTTTGTCTTTACCTGATTCGCTCTTGGCCCAACATTTCTGTCTTTTTTTTCTAGAGAGAGCTGTGGATGCTATTGCCGCGTAGGGCTGCTCGTTTCCATAGTTACTTTTGTTAGCTGCAAGCTCTTAACATTCTTCATCTGTTTCCTCGCGTGTCTGCCGCGTCGGGCTATTTGTTTGGACCTGTTTGCGTTTGCGTCGTCCCTGCTAATGACTGTCGACAGTGGCGTGGTTGATGAACATGAAGGCTTTTTTTTTTTTTTTTTATTATTACCGGCAGTCATGTGCTCGCATCCGCGTCGCTGCATGGGAGAAAGAGCAACAAATAGAAATCAATGTGGGTGACGATGAGTAAGAGACCACAACATGGACACCTATTAACTTATGCCAGTCAACAGCACATGCAAGTTAGCCCCACATTGCAAGATAATGATTTTAAGTTGTTATTAATAATGGTGTAAGACACAGGTGTCAAAGTCAAGGCCCGGGGGCCAAATCTGGTCCACCACAGCATTTTATTCGGCCCACGAAAGCAAATCGAACTTGTGAAATTCCATGATGCTTGCTAGAGTCCGAACCAAAATGTCTAATTGTCCCATGTAAACCACAATAACTGTCATTTTTTTACTTCAAAATTGAAAACTACCATGGTTATTCATTAACTCATTCACGAATGTATTCAAGAATTGAAAATATGACGTAGGGCGCCTGTTAAGAACATTTTTAGACATCTTTTCTATTTCCTTTTGCATCATTTTGTTTTTCTTGGACTTCCCGACATGTCACATCCTGCCCGCTTTTATATGACGTCACATCCTATCCGTCTTTATAAAAGCTCTCCCAATACGCCCCATCTCCCTCTCTCTGGTCCTCCTCAACCGACCTCACAATGTCCCTGCTGTCTACAAGATTAAAATACAGTGAGACCTCAACTTACAAACACCTTATCTTACAAACTTTTCGTCTTACAAACGTCAAATTTATGAAAATTAAACCTTATAATAAGCACTATTTTCATAATACACACCCACCACGGCTGGCGGAGTGATCTTCGGCGGAAGCACACGACCGAACAGCACGAGAAGTTAAGTTACCAACAGTCCTTATGGAAGGTGACTCTCCTTCCATAAGCCATCAACGACCATCAAAAAGGTCAATAAAACTTTATTTTACAGCACAGTTTATTTCTTTAATTACAGTCCTCATGTAATGCGCCTATTTCCAAACAGCAATTCCCTTTGACCTTCGACCTCCAACGCCATTCAATCAAGCCATAAGTGACCATCACAAATGTAAATAAAGTGACTTTATGATACAATGCAGTGTATTTCTTTCATTACAATACAATAGCACATTTATTATACATAGAATAAGGTATGTCGTGTGTAGTTTTAAGGCTTATTTAGTTGAAAAGTATATATTATGGAAACCCGGGAACGGATTATTCCCATTTTAATGGTTTCCTATGGATTTTTTTTTTTGAGATACACACTTTTCACCTTACACACTCTGTCTGGGAACCAATTAAGTTTGTAAGTTGAGGTCTCACTGTAATCTTTTTTTCTTCAACACCTTGGTTCCTGCTGAATTTACGACCATCTTCTAACACCGTGAAGAGCCATGAACCAGACGGAACGATCATTTTGAACCCATCAGCGCCGGTCCCGTATTTGTTCGGGTTTTCTTTTTTCTTGTTGGAGTGCCGATAAAGCGCTGGCCCATGGCCTCTGGCAATGTTTTTTTTTTTCTTTTACACAAGTGAGCAGCATTGCCCTTTTTTCTATGTTAGCGCTTTGCTCTCCTGCTTCAGCTGTTGTTAAAGCGCTATACAAATCTATCTATCTATCTATCTATCTATCTATCTATCTATCTATCTATCTATCTATCTATCTATCTATCTATCTATCTATCTATCTATCTATCTATCTATCTGTCTGTCTGTCTGTCTGTCTGTCTGTCTGTCTGTCTGTCTGTCTGTCTATCTATCTATCTATCTATCTATCTATCTATCTATCTATCTATCTATCTATCTATCTATCTATCTATCTGTCTGTCTGTCTGTCTGTCTGTCTGTCTGTCTGTCTGTCTGTCTGTCTGTCTGTCTGTCTGTCTGTCTGTCTGTCTGTCTGTCTGTCTGTCTGTCTGTCTGTCTATCTATCTATCTATCTATCTATCTATCTATCTATCTATCTATCTATCGCTAGCTAGCTAGTTATCTCTATCTCTAGCTAGCTAGATCTATCTATCTATCTATCTATCTATCTATCTATCTATCTATCTATCTATCTATCTATCTATCTATCTATCTATCAACTCTCTATCTAGCTAGCTAGCTAGCTATTTTGTGGGTCCTGGAATTTGAGTGACAATGACAAAAAACCTGGCACTGGAGTGCAATGAGTTAACTTGCACGAATATGAGAGGAGCAGAACGTCAAAGTTTCCTGATTATTATTTGCGCGCAATGCTCTGATGCCCCTCTTGGTACTTTATTTTGATTTCAGAATTGCACCGTGTTTTTATCCAAGGCTATGAACCATCAGGCAGTTGGTACCCCACAACGTACCTTTTCTTTCTTTTCTTTACACCTACTCCAGGATAACCATTTCACGTTCCTAACATCTGCAATTAGCCAAATTAAGACACACAGAGAGTTGTGTCATGGATTTGCACCATTGCAGTTAGGTAACAGCAGGTGCAGACTCTGGATCAGGTCCAAGAGAGCTTCTCTCGCTGCTGCTGCTGCTGCTGGGAAAATGGATCCAGCAAAGAGGGCAAGGTGCAAACCGTGCGTGGAGGAGTCTGGGGGGCATGTTTAAAGAAACACAGAGGGCATTCCGCAATCATGATCGGAGCGCTCACTGTGTGTGCCAATCTCACCCATCCCCGTTTGTAGAAACTACAGAGTACAGGCAGCTGGGGACCGTTGTGGGCGAGTGCTGAAAGTATTTTGGGAAGCAGTGGGAAACCTGCCGCACCGATTGTAACGGCACCAGGAGCAACATCAGCATTGGGGCCTGGTCCCGAACGGGCTTCCCTAACCCACTCCCACTCGAGGAGGAAGTGCGAGATGTGAGAATTGTCTCAAAAGAAGCACCACACTTCCGTGGCGTTTATTTTTTCTGATAGATTCCCAACATTGTCCTCCCAACCTGCGAGACACTGTGACCTTACTAATGGCTTAAATTTTCATGACTTACTGAGAAAAAAAAACACACGCGTGTGTCATATTTCATTTATTCACAAAATTTCACATGTCAACATGAATACTTTTGACAAGTTACATTTCTAGCAATAATTAAGTACTCTGATACCTTGGTTTACGAACTTAATTGGTTCCCAGACAGAGTGTGTAAGGTGAAAAGTGTGTATCCCAAAAAATTATTTCCCATAGAAAACCATTAAAATGAGAATAATCAGTTCCCAAGTCCCCATAAAACATACTTTTCTACTTTCTAATTTTCTAAGCCTTAAAACTACACAAAATATACCGATGGTGATTGTATTATAATTAAAGAAATAAACTATACTGTATAATAAAGTCATTTTATTTACCTTTGTGATGGTCGTTGATGGCTTGATGGAATGGAGTGGCCGGTTTCATCAACACTTGATGAGGAACGTAACCTTCTTCTTTCACCATCTTGGAGGTGTTTTCCCTGCGATCATTTTACCTTTTTCCTCATCAATTGTGTTCTGTTTAGCTGGATTGATAGCTTTTTGCATCAAGTGTACAGATGGCTTGTGCGGGTTATTTGTGGAGCCTGATTGATGGGATATTTTAACCTTACAGTCTACACTCTGCTTTTGAACTATCAAAGTTGAACCAAGTCCAAATTTCACTGTTTTCTATCAATTTTCTTTCCATTTCACTTTTGGTTTTTTTTCACTTTTAGTTTTTGTTTCAAGCTTTGTCATCTCCCTTTCGTGTGAGTGTGTGTTTTCTCACTCTCTCTCTGTCGTCTGCCTGTCTTTTTAATGTTTAACCCCTCCCCCCCAGTGCTGGGTTATTGACCAATCACGTGGCTTTAACAGAAGACGCCATTTTGTTTTTGGGAGAACGGCCTCACTCTATCTCTGTCTGTAACCCCCAACCCGTCTCTGCTGCGTTCTTGACCAATCACGTGGCTTTAACCAAAGACTGGGGGCGGGGAATAGAGGACAAAACAGTCGGCCATCACTCATTGTGGCAGCTCCGTGTGTATCCCGAAAAATAGTTTGTATGCCAGGGTAAAATTTTCATGAATTTAACATTCGTAAACTGAAAAGTTCGTAAGCCAAGGGGTTTGTAAACCGAGGTGTTACTGTGTCTCAAAATTATATTTTACAATTTTTGCATTTCCCATACAAACTTCCTTGTCTGCCGTACACATCTAAAAATGTGCAAAAATCGTACAGAATACGGCAAAATACAGCCGATTGACAGGTACGGGAGCTCGGATAGGCGAGAGATGATGAGAGGAGTAGTATGGATATGAGAGAGAAAATCTGGCAGCTAAGGCGAAAAAAAAAAACATGTATTTATAGAAAGTCGTGTTTCCGGGTGAGGTTTCTGTGTTTTTTTTAAACTCTCCCAATCCATTTTGTGTGGTGTCTTACAGGCCCCATTGTATCCAGGTTTAGATTGAAGATGTTCCTTCAGCTCACGCCTCAGGGGTGAGATTTCTATGTGAGACATGTCACAATGTGGTTCAGAGGAGGCGGATGGATTTCACCGCCTCTTGTGCAACCCGAGATACGTGCGTATGCGTGTGTCTGCGTGTGTGTGTGTGTGTTTTATTTGTAGGACGGCTCCCAAAAAATCAGCTTTGCATCCATAAAATCAAAAAAGGGTTTCCTCAAAAACACTTAAGGCTGAATTTTCATGTGTTTGTCGGCTGATATGGAGGTATTTGATTGATCTGCGGATCCAGGCAGCGTTGTTCCTGAAATGAATGAATTTCCTGAAACCTTCCCAAATTGTTCTCATAAAGGGCTTTCTGAAAATAATTATTTTATGTGGCATGATAGGTCCAAGTTTTATGATTTATTTTCATGTTTTGGGGGTTGTTCGTAATGCTGATTTGAATGTTTTTTTTTTACTATATAATTTAATTATACAGTGACACCTCGGTTTACGAATGCTTTACCTAATGAACTTTTCGCCTTACGAACATTAAATTCAAGAGAATATAATCTTGGCATTCAAACTCGTTTTCGTGAAACACGCAGCGCCACGGTGGCTGGCGGACTAGTTTTTGGCGGAAGAACACCAAACTACACGGCCGAACAGCGCCACCGTGGCTGCCGGACTACTTTTCCACACCCCCTTTCTCTGAGTGCATACGTTGCTTACGTGGTTTGCTATCGAGTGGATACTTTTGCTTTTTTGGGACTGAAAAAGACCCCTCCAGAGCTAGTGTTCAGCCGAATAGGACACAAAACAAAATTACGCTCGAGCAGAAGAAGGAGATCATCGAGAAACACGAACAAGGTATGCGTTTGTGTGATGTAGCATCCCACTACCAGTATGCTAAGTCGACCAACGGTCTCAGGCAGTTGAAGAGGTTGAAAAACTTCTGTTAATTTGGATTAATGAAAAGCAGCTAGCAGAGGACAGTGTGAGTGAGGGTATTATCGCCGAGAAAGCACGGCAACTTCACTCGGATATCATCAAGAGGCAACTACATCAACGACCATAACAAAGGTAAATAATACGACTTTATTATACAGTATAGTTTTTTTTATTACAATACAATAGCGCATTTATTATATATAGATAGAATAAGGTATATTTTGTGTTGTTGTAAGGCTTATTAAGTAGAAAATTATGTTTTATGGGGACCTGGAAACGGATTATTCTAATTTTTAATGGTTTACTATGGGAAATTAATGTTTGGAAGACACACTTTTCACCTTACACACAGTTTCTGGGAACCAATTAAGTTCGTAAGCTGAGGTATCACTGTAACTCATTCACTGCCAGACGATGTGCAAGAATGTGTTCACTCCAGTAGCAGCGCTTTTGTCATTTTCACTCAAATTGCAGGACTCACAGAATATTGAATTTGTGGGACTATTTAGGTCATAATTCTAAAGGTACATTTGGCACAAACACAAAACTGCTTAGGGACGCCACCGGCACCGCCGCTAATACATAGAGCGGACAGAGTGAATACTCTTAAGCCGTTCTCATCTTTTGTACATTCCAGACTATCTGTAGGGGAAGGCACTTTACAAACACCTCTACGAGTAAGAGGGAAAATGTTTCTTCAGGTTGTTGATTAGTCACTCAAGGCTGTTGTTCTATCATAAAAAACAGACAATTATTAGAATTAGTAACGGTCTTATTTCAATATTATGAACTTTCAAAATTGACACCGAGCGAATGGATGGTAATCCTTATGGATTGTACTCACTACTGGACTCAGTAATTTTTAATAACATTTATAACGAAGCTGAAGTTTACGAGCTGTCAAAATCAACCAGAACGCTTGTTATCATGGTGGAGCCTTAATTATAATAATACATTTAATTTATAAGCACGTTTCAACACTCTCACGGTCACTGTACAGTCACGGGATAAGTTTTTCTGTGGGTGAGCAGCGGCAGCCACACGCGCCAGCGTTCACTCAACCCGGAATAACTCAAATAGATACAAAGCTAACTAGCTCATATATAGCTAATAGACAGCTAATAGCTAGATAGTCAGCCAGCTTATAGATAGTATAAAGTGACCTTGAGAATTTTGAAAGGCGCTTATAAATTCGATTGGCCTTTATTAGTTCCACAGTGAGACTAATAAATAAATGAAATTTATTATTATTATTATTATTATTATTATTATTATTATTATTATTAAAATAACCCTCAGTTGACAATAGAGGTTATTTATTGAAGAAAAATATAAATTGGGCACGAATGATGGCAATATTAAAGGACAACCGACGTCTCCGGACAAGTTGTGTCCATAATTTGTAAAATGGCTTCAAATGACTTCTACTGAGTGTATTTTACAAAGATTCCACCGCATATAGCTATATTTTATGTTTTAAGACTCACGCTGAATATTCAGGAAGTCTTGTTTTTGAGTTGGTGACGAGTCCACGTTACGTCACTAAAGGACCGCCCTTGACCGTAAAAAAGACTCATTGTAGCGGTCCTTCCATCACGTCAATGTATTTTGCTCGACTTGTTTGGTCTGGGGACCTCGTGTTGCACCCAAAAGCCGCCAGAAGGCCAGAAGAGTGTCCAAGCGCCATATAAGGAATTTATCAGCCTGTGTAAACGGAGGTGGCCACAGGATGTCGCCATTTTGTGCCTCTTTTTTTGGGTGAGAGATTTTCCCCCAATGTTGCCTCAAAATGGCACAAATAAATTATTTAATCAGTTGCAAACATGTATGCTTTCCTCTTCAGAACTATTTGAATCATATTCATAACTGGAGGTGTAACAAGAAAGCATATTCTCCGAATCTAAAGCCATTGTTTTGATTCACTAGCTATGCAAGCTGTCTTGGCGTGACGTCACGAACTGGGGGCGGGACTTTCTGAAAATGCCTAATTCACAGCTCAATTGTTTGCAGATTTTGGACACTTTAAGTCATTTTTATTGGTGTTTTGCATTTGACTAAAAATATCATACTGCATGTTTTGGGTATTTTAGATGCTATAAAACGTTTTTCTGATGTCAGTTAGGAAACAAAAAAGTGACGTTGGTTGTCCTTTAAGATAACTATTGGACTGGAATCTGCATTAAAGAATTGTAAAAATGGAATGGTTATGTATTCATATTTTTTGGAGGAGCAGATGTTTACCCAAATAACTGCTAAAAATATCCCAGTGTATAGCATTCATTTGTGACACCCTACCCTCTAAATTTAGAACGTTGTTGCAAATCCACAGATGGACAAAATGGCGACTGGTTTTCAACCGTACAGGGTTGCTTGGCTTTCTTCTGCTTTCGGAAGAATCACATTCACAATGAGCGTGCAGAAAAAAAAATGAAGTCAAAGCAGCGAGTTGGTGTGGAACTCAAAATAGATGCATTTTATGATTCATTATAATGTCTTGTGTCAGTATAATTTGGTCGCTGCCCATCGTGGTGCAACACCATCAACGTACCCCCCCACTTGGGCGCTTCGTCCTTTAATGTTTGGCATTTACATGTGAGTCGGAAGGTGGAACACTGCTTAACACTGTATTTTTTTACTCCTTCGGCTTCCAGTGTCAACAACAAACATCGCTCATTTTTTAATATTAGACACCAAAAAAAACAATAATCTGACACAGCAGTATTGTCCATTTAATGTACTTCATCTCTGAGGCAGAAATCCCTGAGGGAAGTCACTCCGCAATGCCTCTTCAAGTGTAAAGCAGGCACCCACCTGCAAGCGCTAACGCCCACACCCTGTCCAGGAGAGCGCCTTTAAATAACACAGGTCTAGATTTACAGCGCATAGAAATATATATATATATATATGTATATGTTGAATGACCACTGACCACAAATGTCAGAAAGAAAGAATAGGGAATGAAACCAAAAATTCTCAAGATACAAAAAGGAGAGGAGTAGCAGTACCTTACATTGCAGGAGTTTCTGAAAAACTACAGAGTCCTTTGGCAACACAAAATTACGACTTATTTCAAACCGATAAACACGTTAAGGCAAAAATTAGTGCAGCCAAAAGATAGGCTACCAAATGAAAAACAAAGTAATGTAGTTTATTCCATACATTGTAAGAATGAAAATTGTAAAGAGCAGTACATTGGGGAGACTCAACAAATTCTCAAAAAAAAAAGACTTTATCAACATCGCAGGGATAATACAAGTGGGCCTCAATCGGCAGTACATTTGCACCTAAAAGCTAGCAACCACTCATTTGACGACAATGAAGTTAAAATCTTAGCGAAAGAACATAGATGGTTTGAAAGGGGGGTAAAATAAGCGATTCTTATAAAACAACAAAATCCTTCATTAAACCAGTCTGGTTGGGTGAGGTTCAATTTGGATCGTTCATACAATAGCCTGCTGAGGCAAAACAGGTTAGGCAACATTCGTAATGCTGATGAGATGATACGGGTGGGAATGGGGGAAATAAGCCAGTCGTTAGTCAGGAATGTAGGAACAATCAGTGGGGCCACAGGGAGTGGTCCTCTGCTCCCCCCCAACCTGAGCGTAGGGACCTATCATAGCTGTGTCCGGCGCCGCCATGCCTGGACATTAGGGATATATAAACAAGGCCGATATGACCAGTCAGACTTTAGTTCGCTGACGAAGCCTCTTGGATAGGAGGTGAAAAGTCCGAAATCTTCACATTTGTACAGATGACGGCCTAAGAAACCTTCTCATCGATGGACCACTCCTGTACGACTGAGAGCTTACACAGACAGACTAAACAAAGTTCCCAAAATGCATTGTGTGTCGCTTTCTCGGTCAGTGACGATACCTACCGTGACTGTATAACTTCGGACATCGTCACCAACTCAAAAACAAGACTTCCTGAATATTCAGCGCGAGTCTTAAAACGTAAAATATAGCTCTATGCGGTGGAATCATTATAAAATATGCTCAGTAGAAGTCATTTGAAGTGATTTTACAAATTATGAACACAACTTGTCCGGAGGCGTCGGTTGTCCTTTGAGTGCTATTTCTGGCTATTTTTGACAAAGGGATATCAAGTACACATACCAGTCAGTAAAATGTCATCACAAAAACAATTATATTCAAATGAAGTATAGATACATGAAACCTGTTTCTTTATTTCAATGCAGTTGTGAGTTAAAAAAAAACAGATGTATTTTGAGAGATTTTGTAATGGAAAACAACTATTTACAACTAGTTAGAGTTTGCTTTCAAATATGTTGAGTCAAAGTGCCAAAAAACGCTTCTATTCTTAAAACAGAACAAAAGAAGTAATCAGATTAGCTTCAGGGAGTAGTCTACTGCTCCCCCAACCCAACAAGCACATATCAGAACAGAGGTCTGGCACCGCCACCTCTGTCTATTAGGAATATATAGGCCAGAGTTACCAGCACAACTTTAGTTAGCTGACGAAGTTTTTTGGTTGAAGAGCGAAACATCCAACACCTTCAATGAAGTGCAGATGAGGGCTGAAGAAACCTTTTCATCGATGGACCACTCCTGTATGACTGAGAGCCTACACAGATCCATTCATAAGTATTTCTTCCAGGGCCAGTAATATGGAACTTTGCTTCTTGCTAAAACACAAAAAGAGCCTTATGAAAATGGAACATTTGGTCGAGCAGATGCCAGCGGATTAATAAACAAAAAGCTTCCATTTATCATTAATGCACAGGTACGGCGACAACCCCAGCCCTATACTGTAATGTCAGTAAGTGCTAACATTACATAAATCCATTACGCCGTCCCTCCGCCGCGGCATTTTGATGCAGTCGCGCGAGGTTAGCCAAACTGCTGCTCCTGTCCAAGCCCTCCCATGATTCGAACACTTGAGTGATCAGATTGGTTTTAATAGACATGGTATGACTTGGGAGTCTCTGGCTCCAAGCGCAACGTCTTCCAAGGCCGCCTGGAATTAGAGTGCACATCTGAGGGTAAAAGCTATTTGCTCCGGAGAATGTCAACGCTGTAGCGAAAAGAGCTTATAGGCTATTATCATATGCCGCCTTCAAAAGATGACAGCATTGTGCCACTTGTACACCCTGATACCTCGTCCACCTCTCAGTGTTAAGGGAAATGACACACTTTGAGTGAATGTCTATTATGGTGTGTATTGTGTTTGATTCCGTGTGACTCACGCGCTTCATTATTTCCCCATGTCAATCCTTTTTGGCACAAAGACATTGCATTGTTGATTACATCTTTGTGCGTTTTTTTTCCTCTCCTTCCTCAAATGAACTAGTTTAAGGCCATTTAGCTTTTGTTCAGATTCAGCAGCTACGTGTGAATTATTCTCATTGAAATGATTCATAATTTAATACATTTCAGCAGCCCTCGTGGAAGTTTCTTCATCGAATCCCAATAAATTTCACAAGGCAGTATGATGATTAAAGATTAGCACAGCCAGCTCACAATCGAGAGCAATGGTGTCAAGCTCAAGGCCCGTGGGTCACATCCAGCCTGGTAGTTCATTTTATGTGCCCCGTGAACGAAACGTGTGAAAATCTGCACCGAAATGTTCAACTTGTTACATGTAATAAATAACATTGAGTTTTTGCTATACTTAAGTCAGGAAGCTTGATGGTTCTGCGCAGTATCCGTGCTGTTCCCAGCACTGTACTTTTCTCAACTGAGATATCCGATGTTGTTCCCGGGATCTGTTGCAACCACTCGTCTAGCTTGGTGGTCACTGCCCCAAGTGCTCAGACCATCACAGGCACGACTGTCACCTTCACCTTCCAAGCTCTCTCCAGCTCCTCTCTGAGCCCTTGGTATTTCTCGATTTTATCATGTTCCTTCTTTCTGATGTTTCCATCACTTGGGACCGCTACATCCACGACAACGGCTTTCCTTTGCCCTTTATCTATGACCACGATATCTGGTTGGTTGGCCATTACAAACTTGTCAGTCTGTATCTGGAAGTCCCACAGGATCTTTGCTCGGTCATTCTCGACTACCTTTTGTTACCCATTTTGACCTTGGGGTTTCCAGTCCATACTCCGCACAGATGTTTCGGTAGACTATGCCAGCCACCTGGTTATGGCGCTCCATGTCGGCTTTCCCTGCCAGCATCTTACACCCTGCAGTTACGTGTTGGATTGTCTCAGGTGCCTCTTTGCACAACCTACACCTTGGGTCTTGCCTGGTGTGGTATATCCGTGCCTATATGGCTCTGGTGTTCAGGGCCTGCTCTTGAGCAGTCAGGATGAGTGCCTCTGTGCTGTCCTTTAGGCCAGCCCTCTCAAGCCACTGATAGGACTTCTTGAGATCACCCACTTCAGTTATGGTTCGGTGGTACATCCCGCGTAGGGGCTTTTCCTCCCATGATGGTCCCTCCTCCAGAACCTTATCCTCTGTTCCGCATTGTATGAGACATTCTAGAAGTACATCATCCATTGGTGCCTTCTCTTTGATGTATTCATGGAGCTTAGATGTTTCATCCTGGACAGTGGCTCTCACACTCACTAGTCCCCGGCCTCCTTCCTTACGGCTTGTGTACAGTCTCAGGGTGCTGGACTTGGGATGGAACCCTCCGTGCATGGTGAGGAGTTTTCGGGTCTTAACATCCGTGGTCTGAATCTCTTCCTTTGGCCTCCTTATTATTCCTGCAGGGTATCTGATCACTGGCAGGGCATAGCCATTTATTGCCCGGGTCGTGTTCTTGCCATTGAGCTGGCTTCTCAGGACTTGCCTCACCCGCTGGAGGTATTTGATCGTAGCCGCTTTCCTTGTTGCCAGTTCGAAGTTGCCATTGGTTTGTGGAATACCGAGGTACTTGTAGCTGTTTTCAATGTTACTATTGTTCCTTCAGGAAGTGAGACCATTTCAATGTGGACTACCTTGCCCCTCTTAGTCATCATCCAACAACATTTCTCCGGCCCGAATGACATCTACTGTACCTCTAAGGTGTGATTTGATGAATTTCTTGATTATTAACAAGAGAGCATCCTTTTCACATCAGTAAAGCCGTGAATTGAGCTTTTTTTTCTTGTATGTAAAGTCAAGACTAAAGAACTGGGTCCGTGTCCGGAACGAGAGGGCCGCCGCACGCCACGACAGTCTATCAAAGCTTATCGACTTTGTGTTGCAGGAAGCGTGACCGCTTAGTTCACCCGGCAACAGATGCCAAAAGAGAGAAGGCAGAAAAAAACTGCTTTGGGGGTTGAAATGTCGCGTGAACGGTTGGGTTCAACCACTGAACACATCAGGGGTGTTATCGACTCCCTGCGATGCTTTCAAAGGCCAAGGGTTCGTTTTCGGATGGGGCCTCGCCATGATGGTGTGAGCGACCCGCAATTTACTGCAAACACAGTAGAGGGAGGAAAGAGAGAGTCAATCACTGAAACTGCGGATAAAGTGCAGTCTGGCCTCAGTTTGAGAGCGATCCTCACAGAGAGTAAATGGCTAGAACGGGCAACAGACGTCTGGTGGAATATCTTGTTCTCTTCCTGCATTTTGGTTGCCTTTATAAAATCTAAGCTCAGATAATCACATTTTGTGGTTATCTGCGGTTCATTTGCCCCTTCAAATAATCCCTCCAACCCCCTCTTTCTATCCAATTGATCATTTATTTATCCGTGCTGCTGTACCTGTTTGCACACCCAATAAAACGTAAAACAGCTTGACAGACTTTAGCGTGCTCGGGAATAACTACGTTTACTCTATTCCTCCTTTTTTATTTACCATATTTTCCAATATATAAGGCGCACCCAAAAGCCTTCATTTCTTTCAAAAAATTACCATGCGCCTTATACGTTGGTGCGCCTTATACACTGGAAAATACAAGTATTTATATATTATATTTGGAGAACCTTTTTCATTCATTGAACGTGCGCCTTTTCGATGGAACAAGTTTGGAAAAAACACCATTCATTGGAGGTGCACCTTATACTCCCGTGCAACTTATACACCGGAAAATACAGGTATTTATATATTATATTTGAAGAACTTTTTTTCATTTATTGAAGGTGAACTTTATAGTCTGGTGCGTCTTATAGATGGAAAAAGTTTGAACATACACCATTCATTGGGGGTGCACCTTATACTTCGGTGTGCCTTATACATCAGAAAATACAAGTACAGTAAAGTCTCGTTATATCGATATTCAAGGGAGTCCGAAAAAATATCGATATAACCAGGACTATCGATATATCCGGCCCTGTTTGCATGTAATTTTCTCCGTGCGTGCATAGAAATAGTATCGATGTAACCGGGACTATCGATATATCCGATATCGATATAACGAGACTTTACTGTATATATTTGTTTATTTCCCTATACACTGGGAAATGGAGGCATTTATTTATGTATTTATTTATGCTATTTATTTTCCTATGTATTTCCTTATATACTGGAAAAATAGTTTTTTTAGGCATTTATTTATTTGGTTATGTATTTAATTATTTCCTTATACACTGGAAACGGGTATTTATTTATGTTTGTTCCTTATACACTGGACAATACATGTATTTATTTGTAATAATAATAATAATAATAATAATAATAATAATAATAATAATAATAATAATAATACATTACATTTTAAGCACCTTTCAAAGCTCTCAAGGACACTTTACAGCAGGGGTCTCAAAGTCAATTTACCCGGGGGCCGCTGGAGGCAGAGTCTGGGTGAGGCTGGGCCGCATCAGGATTTCCACAAGAAAAGCACAGATAAAACATTCCAATGTTCTCAAAATCTTTATTTTTAACACACAAAAAAACGCATTAAATGAATAAATGAAAAAATGAATAAAAAATAAAGTAACCAGTCATAAATAAATGAAATAATTATAATGATCATAAAGCAGATACAGACGACTGAAAAAAAGCACAGGAAAACTAATTATTTTAATAAAGTTTCAAATGTCTGTATTCACAGTTCTTTAACCTTTAACTTTCTTCACATAAAGAAAATATTGAACATGAACTGTCCTAAACATGGCTTCTCTTGCCTACTTGTTCAGCTCCACACACAAGTTTCATTCATATCAATCATGCGGGCCGCACTAACATTAATCTTTCATATCAAAATATTCTTTCGGGGGCCGCAGTTGGCCCGCGGGCCGCGAGTTTGAGACAACTGCTTTACAGTCACAGACAAGCATAGGTACTATAATAAATAAAATATAATCACAAATACAATGTAATAAATAAAATACAATTACAAATAGAAATAAGAGAGAGGGCTACACAGAAATCATCCTCTTTCAAATTGCTGCTGTGGACTGCAACTTTCCCCATTGTGGGACGATTAAAGGTTTTCTGATTCTGATTCTGATTCTGATTCTGATTCTGAAAATGCAATTTTAAATGGGTGGGTTTTGAGATGGGACTTGAAGATGGGAAGAGAAACGATGTTACGAATGCTGGGAGGAAGTGAGTTCCAAAGTTTGGGGGCAGAGCAGTTCTGTCACCCATCGTGCTGAGACGGGCAGGGTGGGCACACAGAGGCGGAGGGAGGAAGAAGATCTGAGAGAACAAGACGGAATAGAAATTTGAAGAAGGTCAGATAGGTATAGGGGGACAAGGTTAAGGATAGCTTTGAATGTTTATTTATTATTATTATTATTATTATTATTATTATTATTATTATTATTATTATTATTATTATTATTATTATTTCATTTCCTTTTACAACTGAAAATACAGGTATTTGTGTATTTATTTCTATATTTATTTATTTATTTTTATTTATGTGTTTATTTATTTATCTATTTGTTGATTTTAATTATTTTATTTGTGTATTTATTTGTATATTTATTTGTGACCTGTTATCGATGTTGACAGCATCATCTCTCTATTATTATTATTATTATTATTATTATTATTATTATTATTATTAGTAGTAGTAGTAGTAGTAGTAGTAGTAGTAGTAGTAGTAGTAGTAGTAGTAGTATTTATTCCTTGGAGTAATACCTCTAGTCGCTTCTAGTCAGGATGTCATCCATATGTTCGGATGATAAACGCACGGCTGCTCCCCTCCCCAAGGCTGCACATGATGGGCCACTTGTTGCAACGTCAATTCTCCATCCTTTCTGATGGGAGGAGAGGAAGAGGACAACTACGCCACATCCTCTGTCCATATATGGGCATGAAGTTTACACGCAGCGGGGAATCCTCTCACTGGAGCTGATGAATGGGGAGGAGGGCCGTGGAGCCGCCAAAGTGTATATAAGGGGAGACGACGTGAGAGCCACAGCAAGCAAATAACGACGGAGCAACAGACGAGAAGGAATATATTGCCTTTTTTTATTTTTATTATTAAACAAGCACATTTGGGGATCATTTGTCGAACACCGTCTAAATATAAAAAATAAAAAACAACGAGGAAGGGGGTTGAAGGAAAACAAGCCACACCGATTTTATTTACCCTCGAGGCGGACCTTTTTTAAGTGCAGCATCATGTTGAACAACATGGATTTGAACGCGAAAGATTCTTTTTACACCCAGTTTGACAACTGCAACGGTTCTTCTCTGGGAATGGACGCCGGCGCGAGGAAGGACAACCGCGATGCGTTCGGCGACGCGGAGCGTTCGGTGCCCGCGCAATTCGGCCACGGTGAGTCCCTCCGCCGATGGGTAGGGACGAAATAGTGCATGTAAGGGAATGTCGATAGGGGGATGATTGAGGGCGAGCGGGGTGGGGGGAGGTTAAAAACGGTGACACTTGTGACGATTACCCTGTGCGTGTTTATGTAATGCTCCATCGTACCCCCCCCCCCCCCCCCCCCCGCCGGGTGTGACAAAGTTTTCTCCATTTCTCATTGAACAGAAGGAGCGCCGGCCACCCTCAAAACCGAAGCTTCCAACTCGGAATACGCCTTTAACCCTTGCGAAGGCTCCAAGGACGCCTTCGCCCCTTCCTCGCTGGCTTATTCCGGCAGCTTCTACGTGGAAGCTTCTCAAGGGGCGCCGCCGTGCACCACAGAGACTCTCCTCAACATGATCACCGAAATCGTGGGCATATCCACCACGCAGCTTTCAGAGAGCCAGCAGCAGAACGCCAACAGCCGGGGGGCTTCGTACACCCCCCCGCCGGACAGCTCACATTTTGAAGATGTCAAGAGGCAAGCGTATCAATCTGCCGAGCACCCGGCCGGGTTCGCCCAGGACCGGGCGCAGCCGTCCACCTCCCACGTGGACTTCCCCAAAAGCGAACCCAAATCGGAAGAGGCGTCCTTCCCCGTAGTGGTGAAAAATGAGTTTGAAAGCTACGAATGGGGAGCTTTTTGCAAATCGGATTGCTTGGAGAGCAACTTCCACGCGGAAACCTTCCCCTTGTCAAATGATTTCCCCCCCGATCAGCAAATGGACGTGAAGGAACTTTTGGACACCTTCCCTGCCATGTGCCCCAACCCGGACGTGGAGTTCAAAGTGGAAGGGGGCATTAAGCAGGAGCAATGTTTTTCCGACACGTGCTCCCAGGGATACGCGTACAACGGCTACGTCCCCCCGCCGATTGGCCTAAAGCCATACCCCGAGGCCCCCCCTGAGTCCATTTACACACCCCCGACGTTACCCAGCACCATCGACTCCATCCTCTACTCGTCTTTGTTGCCCGACTCCTTCGCCCAAAGTTACACCGCGCGCGCCGCCCCCCCGAAACCCCCCAGGGCCCGCAAGAGCGCACCCGCCTCGTCCTCGCACGGCCCCCCGAAGGAAAAACCCTTCACCTGCCCCATGGAGAGCTGCGACCGGCGCTTCTCGCGCTCGGACGAACTCAACCGCCACATCCGCATCCACACAGGCCACAAACCCTTCCAATGTCGCATCTGCCTGCGTAGCTTCAGCCGCAGCGACCACCTGACCACGCACACGCGGACTCACACCGGCGAAAAACCCTTCTCGTGCGACGTGTGCGGCAAGCGCTTCGCCCGAAGCGACGAACGCAAGCGGCATGGACGCGTCCATCAGAAGCAGAAGGAGAAAATGGAGATGAAGCCGCAAGTGACTACCAACGCTTGGCCCTTTACTCTGCCTGAGGGGATTTGAAGACCAGCCCCCCCGAGTCACTTTATATAGCACCCCCCCCCCCCCACACCCACATACACACGCGCGCGCAGACGATATTTGAAGATCCTACCGTCTCGCCGCGTCGGTTTTGATAGGCGCCTGTCATAGGTGCCCAAAAAAAAACAAAATGGAGGGTGGAAATCCTGTTTGGCCGATTTGACCCCGAGGGGGGGAGGGGGGGGTCGCGAAGACGTCAGGTGAACATTGACGTGTGTCGCCGTTGCTGGTGGAAATCAAGACAGTGTTTCGGGTGCGCTTTTTATGTTCAGCACCTCTTCACCCGGACAGCTCCTCACCCTCTCTTCACCCACGGGTGATTTGCACTTGCAGATTTTCAAAATAAGAATCTTCTATTTTTTGTCCTCTTTTTTTGAGATTTATTGGATTATATCGCTCAATGCATGTTTGGGAATTTTATTTCTCTTTGAATCCATGAAATAACACCACCCCTCCTACAATCATTCCATAATGGGAGGGGGGTTATTCAAATGAATGTAAGCTAATGTGTATTTTTATTTATTATTATTTTTCTCCATCAATTGATCCATTTGGATCAAATTTAGTGTTTGTTTATACTGCCGTCTGTGTTTTTTGTGTTGTTTTAAATTGTGAAAGATATATAATTAATGGCAAATAAATATATTTGTATGACTGTACTTCCTTGTATTTTTATAGCTGAGTGTATATTTTACATGGATGACATTTAAGCCTCATTGTTTGAGGGGGGTATTCTAAAAAATATCCATAATCATGTATTGGTTTTTTCGAGGGCTATCTTTGTTCAGTAATTCAATATTTACAATGTTTGATATCTGAAACTGTTTTCGCACTTCATCCGGTTGAGCGTTGTGATTTTTTGCAAACGGGCGCCGTTATGTGAAATAAAATGAAAAGTATTTTGAATCAAGCTAGGACATGTTTTGAGTCATCAGGTAGCACACATTGCTGCAAAAGGTTCGGGGTCTTTTTTTGACGTGACGATGCTAAAACTTGAAAAAAAGAATGACATTTTCGTGAAATTGTCACCAACAGGGTATTGCAAAAAAATATTGTCCAAAAAAAGTACGGTATTTTCTGGAATATAAGGCGCACCTTCAACGAATGACTTATTTCAAAACTTTTTCCACACATAAGGGGCACCTTCAATGAATGGCATATTTTAAAATGTTTTCCATACGTAAGGTGCACCACATTATAAGGGGCACCTTGAATGAATGATATATTTTAAAATGTTTTCCATACATAAGGCACAACCGGATTATGAGGCGCATGGTCTGCTTTTGAAGAAAAATATTTTCTTTTAAGTGCGCCTTATAGTGCAGAAAAGAAAATACGGTAATTGAACTCGCCTTAAGTTATATTAACTGTTGAGATTTGTAAATATACAGTTTCTACAATACACAAACTTGATATTGATGTTGTTATTTTTATGAAGATGATGAACAAAATAAACATTTTTTTCTGCCAGTTATTTAAATTTTTACATGTGCATCATTTGAGCAAAATGTGACGGTCAATTTTTGCATCAGTGGATACGTGATGGGTGCCGAGGAGGAGTAGGAATGGTGGCGGGGAGTGGAGGGGGTTGAGGGGGGTAATATTGTCATATGTTGTATTGTATTGCGCTGCAAAAAAAGCACAAATCCTGATTTGTTTATTTTTTTTTGTCGATTTAAAAATGGGTTGATAAATCAATGGGGCCCTAGTGCGTACACCTGTGGCACCCCACTTTGAACCGTACGTAATCCCCATGTGAATGCCTCTCACTCAAACACATGAAAAGGGAACTGTAGTTGATTCTGAAATTCCAACTGTCCTCAACTTCAAATATGACATTTATCTCTATCTCAAGAAAATCGACATCCAGAGAACCTTTTGTGTCCCTGTCTGATAATTTTCTACCTTTACTATTCTTTGCAGTCAAACAGAAAGGTATATTAATTTCCACTGAACTACATAAAGTGATTATGTTGTGTTATTTATTTCTCCTTTTTAAGGATTATTACCAATTTCATGTAAATGTTGTTAACACTCTTTGGATTCCGTGTCGTAGATGACATGGACATGGATTGTAATATATGCGCTGAAGCGGTCATTTTTATATTTCCTCGGCTCCCGTTTTTTTGTAATCAATCAGCGGTCATTCCCATCATAAATTGTTCAGCGATGAAAAGGGTTCTTCAGCCGTCATCTGTACGTCTTTGAAGGTGTCAGACGTTTCGCTCCTCAACTGAAGAGCTTCGTCAGCGAACTAAAATTGTGCTGGTAGCTCTGGCCCTAAACCTTTTCATTGATGGACCACTCCCGTACGACCGAGAGCCTACACAGACGTATACTAAAATGTTCTTTTTAGCATGGTGAACTAGTGGTTATCTTGTCTGCTTTGCAGCTCAGAGGTCCCTTGTTCTATTCCTGACTCTCGCCTTACTGTGTAAATCATTATTTTTCTATTCTGTGTGCACGGCTGCTGATTTTTAGCAGTTCTTGGGGTGCCAATTATGTTAGGGTCCCACTTGTTCGGGTGCCACTCCGCCACCTCACCCTCTTTGGCCATACGTGGCATATATCCAATAAGTGCCCGGTATCCAATGACAGTTAGCTTTGAGGAAAGAGACAGGGTGTAACTTGGACTGGTCGCCAGTCAATCACTGGCCACATACAGACAAACGACTCACACACATAAATGCTGTGCCCCTGCTTAGGGTTGCTTCCTTATCTCTCTCTGTCATTCTAGAAGCTGACACATATGGACATGACGCAAGCAGCCAAGTCTTGGGGACGCTGGACACGTTCCCGTGATGATGTTCAGTCGGCGAAACGACACAACCTCGGTTCCCTTGAGTGACTCGTAAGTGGCAAACATACTGGAAGATGTGTGAAAAGGCATCCTGGCAGTTGGACAGAGGTGGCAAAAATAATCAGACTTACTTACAGTCCTTGTGTTTGATACATACGAACTGTTTGATGCATACGAACTATTTTTCGGGATACACACGCAGCGCCACATTGAGTGATGTGTCGTTTGCGAACGAGCCCGTTCTAACAAGAAAATGGCAGCCAACTGTTTTTGTCCTCTATTCCCCGCCCCCCAGTCTTCGGTTAAAGCCACGTGATTGGTCAAGAATGCAGCAGTGAGGGGTGGGGGGTTTACAGACAGAGAGATAGTGAAATCATTCTCCAAAAAAGGAAATGGCCGCCGACATTTTTTTTGTCCTCTATTTCCCGCCCCCCAGTCTTCGGTTAAAGCCACATGATTGGTCAAGAGAAAGACAGGCAGACGACAGAGAGGTAGTGACAAAATGGATAGAAAACAGTGAAATTTGGACTTGTTTCAACTTTGATAGTTCAAAGGCAGAGTGTAGGCTTCAAGGTTAAAATGTTCCATCAATCAGGCTCCACAAATAACCCGCTCAAGCCATCTCTGCACACTTGATGCAAAAGGCTATCAACCCAGCTAAACAGAACACAATTGATGAAGAACTAGATACAATTATCACAGAGAAAGCACCTACAAGGGATCATTCCTCAACATGGTGAAAGAAGCCCATGTTCCTCATCAAGTGTTTAATGCTGATGAAACCGGCCACTCCCTTTCCATCAAGCCATCAATGACCATCTCAAAGGTAAATAAAACGGCTTTATTATATAGTACCTGTTTATTTCTTTAATTATAATACCATAGCACATTTATTATACGTAAAATTAGTTATATTTTGTGTAGTTTTAAGGCGGGAAAAAAAAGGCGGGACCTGGGAACGGATTATTCTCATTTTAATGGTTTCTCATGGCAACTTAATTTTTGGGATACACACTTTTCGCCTTATATACACATAGGTGTGTGTGTGTAGTTTTATTATTTGATACTCTGCCTACAATGAGTACACACCATATGTCATTGTTTGTCCCTGATTGGTTTGTTCTCCTCAGATATGGTGATTTCTTCAATATCAAATTATCAATAGAGCCACAACATGGGGTGAGTGAATTAAAAAAATATATCCATTGTTCAATCAGACAGGTTATGCTGACATTGAACGGCGTCTTTTCTGAACCCACAAAACTCAATCACAGGCTATTTGTACTCAGATTCTTCCCACCATTGCAGTTGAATCCACACTTTGATTTGTACATCCCATCCGCTGCTGTCTATCAACACTTGGAATAACACACATCCTCGCACACACACTCACACACACACACAATCGCACAATAGCTCGCACGCACATCCTCATTTATGCGTGTTGTTTTAATGGCAAAAGCTGTCCAGCGATGGATAGTGGAGCTTTTTGAATTGCAGCAATGTGCAGTCACGGTGACCATTATCCCAACACTTGAAGACTGAAGAGTTGTTGAACTCTGGCCACGGATTGAAATTTCTGCATTTGGGCCCTCGCATAACATTTGCATATTGTAAATGGTGCTCAATATAGCACGGTGGCGTGTATGGCCGCCGATGTCATCTTCATCGAATGGCGTTTTCCAAGCTTTGGAGAAAGAACAAAAAAGAAGGGGAAAAAAAAGACATCAATCAGTTCTTTCCTCGCCACTGACATTTATGTCGCCAGCTCTGGTAGACACGCATAATTGCAGGGGCCATTAAGTCATCGCGCAAAGAAGGGCATATGTCTGCCGCAGAGATTTCTCACGACGCGGACCTCCGCTGTGAATGGTCGCGCATCAAGTCCATTAAATCCCTGCCAGGTGTTACAAATGCAAACATGTTAAGATTTGCCCCCCTTCCCGGGAGGAAGGGGGGAAAGCAAAGGAAGGTTATTCGAGGTGGTGCTAATGTATTCCGAAAACATGTGCAGATGTGTTCTTACGTCTTTATTGCTTCATCCAATTAATCGCTTGATTCCCGGATTGCTCCCGGAGAAATCGATACGGAGCATTTATCTGCCGCACCAAATGACTACTTTGGCTCCAGATTAAGAAAACCTTCAGAATTGACAGTCGGGGGATTAGATTGGCCCAGATTCCAAAAAGGATATGTGTCAGAAGCACAATGCTCGCTACTTAATCGGTCTTTTCGCCGCGATGGATGGACAAATGTATTGGGACACCTTCGCCATGACACCCCCAGGGAATTCTGGATACATGATGGGAGCCGAAAGACTTCGCAGGAAAGTAAAATACTGTATGATGCTGTAATTCTACTCAAGTATTGTTGATGAACAGCATCTCACGTGTCACTTTGGATTGGATTGGATTTGCCTTTATTAGTCTCGCAGTGGAGACATTTACATTTCTCCAGTATTTGGCGTTACTAAATAGCATATATTGAACAGGATAACATGATAAACTTCATAATGTGTTTTTACCATTTCTGGACTGTTCAAAGTCTAAGTCAAATTCAAGGCACTTATAATGACTTTAACAAACATAATAAACACAAAAATGCCAATTTGCCGGGAGAGAGAGGGGAGCCGCTGCGTGTTCACGTGCCGCCATCTTGGGAAAACAAAAAACAAAAATAACAATAATATGACATCACAAAGACACAGAGACATTCATTCTTCAGGACTTGCTGAACCCTTTTTGTGATGACATCAAGCAGTTGTAGATGAAAGAGGAGAGGATCAAAGCGTCATTTTCAGCAATGGATCAGGGACGTCACGGTGGAATGTACACGTCTACTACAAGCTAAATGTTGAAAGCAAACACGCAGCTGTAGCATCCATTGATAAAAAGAGATTGTCTCACATCTCCTGTCCCACATAAATCCGCTTCAATTCCAAGCCGTGACAGACAATCACTTTCATCACTTTGCTGCTGTGAAATGTAAATTTCTCCACTGTGAGACTAATAAAGGCATATCCAATATCCAATATCCAATATATCCAATTTGGGTCGATTCCCGACATTTATGTGGCATAAAATCCTTTATTCTGAAGGTCTGTGTAAGCTCTCAGTCGTACAGGAGTGGTCCATCGATGAAAAGGTTTCTTCAGCCGTCATCTGGATCCTCCACACCCTGCCCACCACCTTTTCCAGCTACTCCCCTCTGGCAGTGCTACCGATCCATGCGCACCAAATCCAGCAGACATTTATACAGCTTCTTCCCCCAAGCTATTAACTCTTTGAACTCTCTCAACAGTAGCCCAAATGGAACTGTTTCGTGCCACTTAGCAATTTTTTGATGATGATACTAGTGCAGCGTGTTCTACCGGAAACAAATTCCTTGTGTGTTCTACATACTTGGCAATAAAGATGATTCTGATTCTAATCTGTACCTCTTTCAAGGTGTCGGATGTTTCGCTCCTCATCCGAAAAGCTTTGTAAGCGAACATTTTTTTTGCTGGTTGCTCTGGCCCTTTATTGTGAAGCAATTGTTTTAAACATTGTACCCATATCACCGATCTCTATTTTGTATGTACGTATGTAGTGGGTTTGATTTTTTTTGTTGTTGTCTTCTTCCTTTCCTTTCGGCTTTTCCCTTCAAGGGGTCGCCACAGCGAATCAGTAACCTCCATCTAACATACCATATTTTTTGTGGTGTATGAGGCGCACACCGGACTATAAGGCGCACTCCTAAGGAATGGTGTGTTTTCAAACATTTGCCATAGACAGTGATACCTCCGCTAACGAACGCTTCAGCTCACGAAACTTTCGCCTCAAGAACATGAAATTCGCAAGCATATAGTCGAAACCTGACGAAACCAAACCAGGGCGTCCCAGTTCGTCACACCCTTTCTTTGAGCGCGGACATGGTTTGTGTTTGATCGACATTTTGGACCATATTGAGTGTACTTTTGCTAATATGGGACAGAAAAAGACCCCACCACAGGCTAAGAAGTCTAAGAAGACATTAAAGAAAATTCTGATCGAACAGAAGAAGGAGATCATTGAAAAACACAAACGAGGTGTGCGTTTGTGTGACTTAGCGTCCCAGTACCAGTACGCTAAGTCGACCATTGCTACCTTACAACTCAGAAAAGCAACAGGTGTCATTTAAGAGGTTTTTAGTCAGCAAAAAGGATAAAGAGTCTCCTTCTAAGGAGCAAAGAAGAGAAGCCACACCGGAGGTTGAGTAACCTACAGTCCTTATGGAAGCTGACGCTCCTTCCAAACAGTAGCTCCTTCCCTCCCTCCTCCTCCTACTCCATTCCAACAAGCTATCAACTACCATCACAAAGGTAAATAAAACGACTTTATTATACTGTACAGTTTATTTCTTTAATTACAATACAATAGCACATTTATTATACATAAAATAAGGTATATTTTGTGTAGTTTTATGGCTTAAAAAATTAGAAAGTAGAAAATTGGTTTATGGGGACCTGGGAACGGATTATTCTCATTTTAATGGTTTCCTATGGGAAGAAATGTTCGGAAGAGGAACTATAAGCCTCCTACACACTTTCTGGGAACCAATTATATTCGTGAGCTCATGTATCACTGTACTGTATAAGGTGTACCAGGTTATAAGGTGCTCCTTCAATGAAAGACATACAATACAATACAGTAGTGATCATATATATATATATATATATAAATAATCCTCGTCTCACCCACCATGGGTGGTGTCTGTCCCCATTTCAGCTCGGGTCCTCTACCAGAGGCCAGGAAGCTTGAGCGTTCTGCGCAGTATCCGTGCTGTTCCCAGCACTGCGCTTTTCTGGACCGAGATATCCGATGTTGTTCCCGGGATCTGTTGCAACCACTCGTCGAGTTTGGGGGTCACTGCCCCAAGTGCTCCGACCACCACAGGCACGACTGTCACCTTTACCTTCCAGGCTCTCTCCAGCTCCTCTCTGAGCCCTTGGTATTTCTCGATTTTCTCATGTTCCTTCTTTCTGATGTTTCCATCACTCGGGACCGCTACATCCACGACAACGGCTTTCCTTTCCCCTTTATCTATGACCACGATATCTGGTTGGTTGGCCATTACCATCTTGTCAGTCTGTATCTGGAAGTCCCACAGGATTTTTGCTCGGTCATTCTCCACCACCTTGGGAGGTGTTTCCCATTTTGACCTTGGGGTTTCCAGTCCATACTGCGCACAGATGTTTCGGTAGACTATGCCAGCCACCTGGTTATGGCGCTCCATGTAGGCTTTCCCTGCCAGCATCTTACACCCTGCAGTTACGTGTTGAATTGTCTCAGGTGCCTCTTTGCACAACCTACACCTTGGGTCTTGTCTGGTGTGGTATATCCCTGCCTCTATGGCTCTGGTGTTCAGGGCCTGCTCTTGGGCAGCCAGGATGAGTGCCTCTGTGCTGTCCTTTAGGCCAGCCCTCTCTAGCCACTGATAGGACTTCTTGAGATCAGCCACTTCTGCTATGGTTCGGTGGTACATCCCGTGTAGGGGCTTTTCCTCCCATGATTGTCCCTCTTCCATCACCTCATCCTCTGTTCCCCATTGACTGAGACATTCTCTGAGTACATCATCCGTTGGAGCCTTCTCTTTGATGTATTCATGGAGCTTGGATGTTTCATCCTGGACAGTGGCTCTCACACTCACTAGTCCCCGGCCTCCTTCCTTACGGCTTGTGTACAGTCTCAGGGTGCTGGACTTGGGATGGAACCCTCCGTGCATGGTGAGGAGTTTTCGGGTCTTAACATCCGTGGTCTGAATCTCTTCCTTTGGCCACCTTATTATTCCTGCAGGGTATCTGATCACTGGCAGGGCATAGCTGTTTATTGCCCGGGTCTTGTTCTTGCCATTGAGCTGGCTTCTGAGGACTTGCCTCACCCGCTGGAGGTATTTGGTCGTAGCCGCTTTCCTAGTTGCTAATTCGAGGTTGCCATTGGCCTGTGGTATACCGAGGTACTTGTAGCTGTTTTCAATGTCTGCTATTGTTCCTTCAGGGAGTGAGACCCCTTCAGTGTGAACTACCTTGCCCCTCTTAGTCACCATCCGACTACATTTCTCCAGCCCGAATGACATTCCGATATCACTGCTGTAGATCCTGGTTGTGTGGATCAGGGAGTCTATGTCCCTTTCGCTCTTAGCATACAGCTTGATGTCATCCATGTAGAGGAGGTGACTGATCGTAGCTCCATTTCTGAGGCGGTATCCATAGCCTGTCTTGGCGATTATCTGGCTGAGGGGGTTCAGTCCTATGCAGAACAGCAGTGGGGAGAGTGCATCACCTTGGTATATGCCACATTTGATGGACACTTGCGTTAGTGGCTTGCCATTGGCTTCAAGTGTGGTTTTCCACATCCTCATCGAGTTTGCAACGAAGGCTCTCAGGGTCCTGTTGACCTTATACAACTCCAAGCATTCATTGATCCATGTGTGTGGCATCGAGTCATATGCTTTCTTGTAATCAATCCAGGCTGTGCACAGGTTGGTGTGTCGGGACCTGCAGTCTTGAGCGACTGTTCTGTCAACCAGCAGCTGATGTTTGGCACCTCTAGTATCTCTACTAATGCCTTTCTGTGCTTTGCTCATGTATTGATCCATGTGTCCACTTATCTTAGCCGCAATGATGCCTGACATGAGCTTCCATGTTGTGGAGAGACAGGTTATTGGCCGATAGTTGGAAGGAACTGCACCCTTTGAGGAATCCTTCATGATCAGGATTGTTCGCCCTTCGGTTAGCCATCCTGGGTGAGTCCCATCCATCAGCAGCTGGTTCATTTGTGCTGCTAGGCGCTCGTGGAGAGCTGTGAGTTTCTTTAGCCAGTAGGTGTGGACCATATCCGGGCCTGGTGCCGTCCAGTTTTTCATACCTGAGACTCTTCCTTGTATATCTGCCGCTGTGATGGTAACTGGGTTCTGTTCAGGGATGTTGCTGTGCTCCTCTTTCAGAGTCACCAGCCATTGTGCACTGCTGTTATGTGCGACCTCCTTCTCCCATATGCCTTTCCAGTATCTTTCAGTTTCCAGCCTTGGAGGGTCTGCTCTGCTGTTAGAACCCTGCCACTGAGCGTACACTTTCGCAGGTTGTGTTGCGAACAGCCTGTTTATTCTTCTGGCCTCATTCTCTTTCGTGTACCTCTTTAGGCGACTGGCCAAGGCCTGGAGCCTTTGTTTGGCAGTTTCGAGTGCTTCAGGTATGGTTATCTGCATGTACCTCTTGGGTATTGGCCTTTTATTCACACCTCTCTGGGTCTCCGTCAATTGACTCACATCTTTCCGAGCCGCCTTGATCTTGGATCTTTTCCATGGTGGGTAATGAATCTCGTGGCTCTCATGGTTGCTCTTGTAGCCAAGCATGTCTAGGATCACTGATGCTGAGGTGTATATCAGCTCATTGGTTTCCGTGATCGTTCCGGTCGGGATCGTTCTCAGTGCTGCATTCACAGTTTCCATGAGACTTTCAGGTGGTACTTCACATAGCCGTTGTAATCGGTGCCTTCGTTGCCCAGTTTTCATTCTTGCCATGATCTTGTCTCTCAGGTCATTTGCTGCCTCGCTCAGCATTTCATTTATTGGGGCTGGCTTCCCAATCTCATTATTCATTGGGGCTTGCCTCCCAATCTCTGGTTGAACCTCTTCCTGTGATGTGGCAGCCTGGGGCCCTTCACCTCGGAATTTGTGTTGTACCTCATCAATCTCAAGTTGTGATAGCAATTGCCGTTTGTGGATATTGGAACACTGAGCTACTAGTTGTTTCGTGGTCAACCGTGACTGTGGGTTTCGAAGTAACCATTCAGCCCCCATTCTCCGCATGTAACCCCTCTGACTAGGGTTGCTTGAGTAGTAGCATTCCAACAGAGCCATGTTATCGCATCTCGTCCATCTCCGCTTTGTTCCAGTAGCCCATTTTTCATCAGGGTGCTCTGGTTCCCCAGCACCTGACGCAGACCTTGTTTGGCCGGGCGACGTCTGAGCCGGCATGTCATTCCATTTATTGTCTCTCATCATTGTATGAGGTAGGCATTAGCGTGAAGGGTCTTGCCCAAGGACCCACACTGGATGATGTCATTGTGCTCATTTTCTCTGCCACAAGTGGGATTCGAACCCTCGTCTCCCATATGCCAAACCGATGCATTATCAACTGAGCTATCCAGCCGCATATATATATATATATATATATATATATATATATATATACAGTAAAGTCTCGTTATATCGATATCGGATATATCGATAGTCCCGGTTATATCGATACTATTTCTATGCACGCACGGAGAAAATTACATGCAAACAGGGTCGGATATATCGATAGTCCCGTTATATCGATATTTTTTCGGACTCCCTTGAATATCGATATAACGAGACTTTACTGTATATATATATATATATATATATATATATATATATATATATATATATATATATATATATATATATATATGCCAAAGTAGGCGTTAAATGCTCCCTCTCACAAGTACCAGTCAAGAGGCGAGCAGCAGCATTCTGGACCAGCTGGAAATGCTTCATGGCGGATTGGCTGACTCCAAAGTAAAGCGCATTGCAGTCATCAAGCTGAGATGGGACAAAGGCATGGATTACTGCTTCAAGATCCTCATGAGAATTGTTTAACCCTCAGATGAATTTGAAAAAATCTCACATTGATTATGTGGTGGCTCATTTTACCCGTATGTAAAAATCCACACAAAACCTTAGAGCAGGGACCTATCAAAGCAGAGGTCCATTCCTTGTCCATTAGGAATATACAGAGTTACCAGCACAATTTTAGTTCGCTGACGAAGTTTTTCGGATGAGGAGTGAAACATCCGACACCTTCAATGAAGTACAGATGACGGCTGAAGAACCCTTTTCAATCGGAGTGCCCCTTGTTCCTTGCTCACCATAGAATCTCTGCGACTAAACCGCTAAACATCAATTCCTAGTCTCCCTCGAGGACGCAACCATTGATTAAGACGTAGCCATATTTTTTTTTCTAACGTTAACAATCAATCAAGTCACTCTCATCGGGTTTATTTACCAAAGGTACTACAGTGGCCCATCTCCAAGACAAAGCTCATCCTCGGGGTGGGGTGGGTTGGCATTCAGCATCTTAAGACCACCTCGAGAGGAGCAAGTGCATCCATCCCTCCCCAACCTGCCACCGCCGTCTTCCCTCAAGAGTCCAACATTTCGGTTAGCCATGCTTGAACTACAAACAATTCTCCCGTCGACAATCATAATCCAATAATGACTTTGAATGAGACTGAATTCATTTGCCCGTGCTGACCAGATTTGAAGGCACTTAGTGTGTTTGGAGCTGCGGGTATCAGGTCACCTCAAGTGGCCATTAATCATCACAGTCCTACTTGAGACAGTCTATACCGGTTTTGGATGGATCTGTTGCGGGGCAATCACCTAATGTTATGCGTTACCTTTTCCGAAACGTGCGCCAGGAAAGCCCGTCATGGTCCTCGGGGTGGGCACAGTAATCAAGGTGTATAATCGCACGCCGCTAATGGCAATCAGACTCGGCGAATTAATTTTTCTCGCATGGCGCGTCAGGCCCTCCGGTCCCGCTTCGGACCATGAAGAAGGGTGTAGGTGGTCTGGAGAGCGAAGGTGATTAAAAAACCATCGCCAAGGAGCTCGTTATGCAAACAGTTTTCAAAGTGCGTCTGTGTTAACTCTCGGTCGTACAGGAGTGCTCCATCGATGAAAAGGTTTCTTCAGCCGTCATCTGTACTTCTTTGAAGGTGTCGGACATTTCGCTCCTCATCCGAAAAGCTTCGTCAGCTCACTCAAATTTTTACTGGTAGCGCTGACATCTGCTTTGATAGGTGCCTGCTCTAAAGTTGGTGGGAGCAGAGGACGATTCCCTCAAGATAATCTGAAGCTAATCAGAATAGTGCTCTGCGACAGGCAGAAGGCACATAGAGGTGAAGGGAGGATGAGGATCTGAGGGACCGAGAATGAACGCAGATTTGAAGCAGGTCAGACAAATAGTGGGGGGCAAGGTTATGGATGGCTTTCAATGTAAACAGAAGTATTTTGTTTACAAGGACATATTTTATATATATATATACAGTAAAGTCTCGTTATATCGATATCGGTTATATCGATAGTACTGCTTATTACGATACTATTTCTATGAACGCAAGGAGAAAATTTACATGCCGCAGGATCGAATATATCGATAGTCCGGTTATATCGATATTTTTTCCGACTCCCGAGAATATCGATATAACGAGACTATATATATATATATATATATATATATATATATATATATATATATATATATATATATATATATATATATATATATACATAGCCAGAGCTACCAGCAAAAAAATTAGTTCGCTGACGAAGCTTTTCATATGAGGAGCGAAACGTCCGACACCTTCAAAGAAGTACGGATGAGGACTGATGAAACCTTTTCATCAAGTTTTCAAAGTGTTTCATTCATTGTTCCGCTTTTCCCAATTCTTCACTGATGTTGGCAATGAGGCCGAGCGCAACGGTAGAGGAAAGTACTTTGGCGTCTTTGCTTTTTCCTTCCAAGTCAACCCCCGGGGTCAAGGAGCCCATCGCTATGGCAACTGAGTCAAAGGATTCACAGTACTGTATATGTGGCGTATGGCGGCCTGCTCATTGAATGACTTCTTTGGCAACCAATTACACCGGACAATTTACAGCTGCCCTTGGAACATCCACATTGCGCCTGTTAGATGGGGCTGGTCGGTGAGGAAGTTGTATACGGACATTTTATTTAAGTGATCCGCTGCAAGAGCCAGCAATATAATAAGCGTTTCTGTCCAAAGTCACCAGTAATCAGGCTGTCATGTAACACAATGTCATTGAATGTTCCGTTCCGGAGAGATCGAGTAGAGAGAGCTTTGGTGCCTTAGCCAGATCACCCGGGCACATGCACAGAGATTTTTTTGGAGGGGGGGAGGTATTTTCAGAATTAACTTGTATTCTACTCCTAAAACTATGTAAATGTCACTTAAAAGAATAATCAGGAAATAAAATGAGTCAGAAGCAGAATCATAATGCAGTGTATTAGAACACCATACCTGTTCCTGCTATGACGTGTTTAGCCGACGCAGTCACACTGACATGAAGGTAAAGTGCAATTTGCATTTTTCAGACTCAAATATTTAAACGCAATTTCTTTTTTTGTTTTGGATCGACGTTACAGTCACTGCCCAACTTACGAACGAGTTACATTCCGAACTGTTGTTCGCAATGTGAATTTGTTTGTAAGTTGGTTCAGTGGTATATTTTGTATGGAATGGATGTTTAAAGGACAACCCCATCCCTCCATCCATTTTCCATACCGCTTATTCCTCATTAGGGTCGCGGGGGGTGCTGGAGCCTATCTCAGCTGTCTTCGGGCACGAGGCGGGAGACACCCTGAATTGGTTGTCAGTCCAATGCAGGGCACACAAAGACGTACAACAGTCACTCTCACACTCACACCTAGTGTTTGGAGTGTGGGAGGAAACCAGAGGACCCGGAGAAAACCCACGTGGGCCCGGGGAGAACATGCAAACTCCACACAGGGAGGCCGGACCGGGACACGAACCGGCGACCTCTGCACTGTGAAGCCGGTGTGCTAACCACTCGACTACCGGGCCACCCTAAAGGACAAACAACACAATTTTTTTGTTTCCTAACTGACATCAGAAAAACGTTTTGTAGCATCTAAAATACCCAAAACACGCAGGCGGATTTTTTAGTCAAATGAAAAACACCAATAAAAATGACTTAAAAACTACTACAAAATGACCTCAGAAAGTTTCAGTTTCAGAAGGTCCCGCCCCCTTGTTCGTGACGTCATGCCAAGACGTCTTGCCTTGGCTTCAGATTCGGAGAAGATACTTTCTTGTTACACATCCAGTTATGAATCTGATTTAAATAGTTCTGAATAAGAAAGCATAAATGTTTTCAATTGATCAAAGAAGTCTTTCCGTGTCATTTTGAGGCGTCTGGACTCCAATGTAGCGTCCCAGAAAATGCACAAGATGGCGCCCAAGCTCCGTTGGAAATGGGCTGATTTGTCTGCTGGGAATTTGTGTCAAGTAGTATCAAATAGTAGTCTTGGTGCAACACACAACGATTCACCATTGCGTTATTTATTTCGTTTTCCTTCTAATTTCGCGATCAACACTGTGTTTTTAGGCGAAAAATAGTATCCAAAACGCATTGTGTGTCATTTTCTCGGTCAGGGGCGTTCCCTCCGTGACGTCACGTCAGGAATCATCACCAACTCAAAAACAAGACTTCCTGAATATTCAGCGCCAGTCTTAAAACATAAACTATAGCTATATGCGGTAGAATCTTTGTAAAATACGCTCAGTAGAAGTCATTTGAAGTGATTTTACAAATTATGGACGCAACTTGTCCGGAGGCATCGGTTGTCCTTTAAGGCTTGCATATGTAGCCTGTATTTGTTTGTCCTGAAAAATAAACATGTAATAAAATATATGCTCTAAAAAATATGTACAAGTACAACTGGAGAAAATACTACGTGTTACTACAAAAATGTTTGTCTGTACCGTTGTTCGTAACTCGACTGTCTGTAAGTAGGGGAGCGTCTGTACTCGGATATTTTCTTATTGAACTGTGCGACACAAAATCCCTTCTCCTTTCTTCTGAATGGCATCATTAGAAAGTCAGTGTGAACCACGTTTTACATCCCCCCCCCAAAAAAAAAAACACTGCCATTCTCAGTTTACTGTCAAACTAAATATTAAACTAAAAACAGCAATCACTTTTTGGAAGACTGCTTCGCTTGACAACAGCGGGTTCACTGCCATTCACTGCCATTCCCGAATTAAATCAGGAATTGAAAATCATGACATGGAATGCCATTCCCGAATTTATTCAGGTTTTGGTTTTTCTTGCGGGGGAGGGGGTGCCGATATAGCGCTGGTCAGACCTCTGGCAATGTTTTCCCTTCCACCAGGTGGCAGCATTCGCCTTTTGTCCACATTAGCGCTTTGTTACAGTTTCAGTTTTTGTTAAAGCGCTACAGTAGACTGTATTAATCAATTGTATTGTATTTTGCGCAGCCGCCTCCATTTCAAGCTCAGATAACTCCAGACTTTTTTTATGATGAAAGATGAGAGTTTCTTACGGTGCATTGAATGTTTATGTAGTGCTAAAATTCAATATTCTGTGGCTCCTGTGTTGTGTCCGGAGGAATGAGAGGAGGAGAGTTGCTTTGTCTACGTGTTTATTGTGCCACCATCTTAGTCTACCTGCGGTCGTGACGTCACCGCTGCTTTTCGACCTGTCGCAACATTCTGTAGCAGTGTGACATATGCTACATTTACCCCCCCCCCTCCCTGAAGGAACCAAAACACTCTGTAACAAGGGAAACCGGGTAGACTGCCGGTTTCCCTGCTTAGCCGTGTGGGTTATTCTGCCACGCGATAGGCTAAGCACTGACTAGGGACATTCAAAATCGGTGATAATTGTCCAAATACCGAGGGCAAAGGCGAACGCGAGCTGGCCGAGGCTCTGGCCCCACGGGCAAAGCTGGTTCACGACGGCTCTTCGAGGCGTCAGTAGTTTTTGCCTGAGAAGTCGTTCGAGGGGGTCGGTGCCGCCACTCTCCTTAGGCGGCTGGCATGCCAACGGGACCCGTCAGCCAGACAGAAGGTGGTCGGTCCGAGTTGGGCGGTAATCTGGACTGGTGCTGTCCAGAATGAGTCCAAATTGTGAGAGCAGCACGGCCGGCGAATGCGGACCCAGTCCGACACAGTAAGTGTGCGTTGCTTCGTCCGGCGCTTCTCGTTGGGCCCTCTGCTGGCTGAGGAAGAGTAGGGCAGGCCGTCTGCTTGGTTGGAGCTTTCTCCACCCCCGTTGGCCTGGGGGTGAATTGTGGCACCCGCATTGTCAGAGATGGAAAAGCCGAGTGCACAAAACAAGTCCAAGCCCAAGAGGTTGGCGCCATGACGGGATATTTGGAAGGTGAAGGGGGGGAGAGTCCTCGAGCCATAGCGCACCGTGAAGGTGGCAGTGCCCACCATGCCAATCCTGGTGTGGCCGTAGCCAAACAAGTCTTCGGCGTTGGCCTTGATCGGGAGCCGAGGAAATAGGCGCCGCACGGTAGACACGTTTAACAGCGACTTGGAGGCTGCAGTATCAAGCAGGAGTGGCAAGCTCACTCCGTCCAGCTCTACTGTGCACCACTTAAATGGCTTGGTGCAGGAGCCCAGGGAGTGGATGGTGGTCCGGCTCGAGCGGCCCAGGGAGCGGGATGATATGTTTGTCGACGTAGGGGCAGAGCGGCACATGCTGGAGAAATGGTTCATTTTACCACAGCGTTGGCATCGTTGTCCGGTGGCCTTGCAAGCGGGCGCGCGCGTGGCGTGCGAGGCAGACCCACAGTTGGCACAAGGCGTGCGTGCATCGGCCCCTTGACGTCTGGCCACATTTATCTCGGCACTGTTGTATGTAGAGGTGGAGTCGTAGGTGGCGGTGGCTTCTGGGAGTGGCGAGGTTGGAGCAACAATCTGTGCCAATGCGGGAGAGTGTGAAGGTGCGGGTGGGTTCACAAGCCGAGCCGTTAGTTGTGCTGCGTTCTCCAATTGGAACGCCATCTCCACAGCCTTCGATAGTGGTAGGTCGTCAGGGGACAATAACAGTTTCTCCCGTAGTTTGGGATCAATCGTGTGCTCGGCGAGTTGATCCCTAATCATTTCCTCCTCCAAGCGGCCGAATTTACAGAGGCCCGCTAAACACCGCAAGTCGGCAACGTAGTGGTGTACCGACTCGCCTGTTCGTTGCCGTCGTTGACGGAAGGCAATCCGCCAGACAATCACGCCCTGAGGTGGGGCGAAATATCGGGCCAATAAACTGACACAATCCCCGTATGTCTGCGCGGGTCCAAGAGAGCGAAAAATGCGCTGCCCCTCACTACCTAAGCTGTGTATTAGCACAGCCGTTCGGCGTGCTTCGCTTGCCTCGTTTAGTCCGGTCGCCGTCAGAAACGTCGTAAACGAGTCATACCAACGGGACCACGGGACTGGTGGCTCACCGGGGAGCGCGAGAAACGAGGGGAGGGGAGCTGTGTAGAAGTCCATCTTCGTCGCCAATGTTATGTCCGGAGGAATGAGAGGAGGAGAGTTGCTTTGTCTACGTGTTTATTGTGCCACCATCTTAGTCTACCTGCGGTCGTGACGTCACCGCTGCTTTTCGACCTGTCGCAACATTCTGTAGCAGTGTGACATATGCTACATCCTGCAATTTGAGTGACAATGACAAAAACTCTGGCACTGGCGTGGACACATTTTTACACATCGTCTGGCAGTGAATGAGTTAAATTGTTTTTTACTTCTTTTTTTACCACCCACTGTATAACTGACACCGGAATATTTTATTTTAATCGCTGATATCCTCTGTGTCCAAGAATACACGTCAATTGGTTGTTTCGTGTCAAAATAGAAACCCATTCCAATGAAGTTTCCCCCCTCGCAGCATGAACATATAATGAGGGGGAACTACTTTGGGCCCATACGTCGTACGGCACGCTGGGCGATATGTGGCTAAAAGCATCCTGGGATTGACATTAATGACTCTGAAGGAAGTCGATTCCAAAAATCTGCCGTCACCTGAGCATGCGCGTGGCCATCCTATACGCTACCTTAACACTAAAAGACTACTGAAAGGGACGGGTTTTGTCCTCGCGCTGTGGTTAACTCTCTCCCTGTAAAAACACGTGACAGCATCACCGCGTGTCCGGCTTGGTGATGAGTGACTACTTTATACTTTAGTGCTTTGACATTTGCGGCGGCGGTAATGAGGCGCGCGCCTGTGACAGGTATGTCACTTGCGGCGGCAGCCTCCTCCTGCATCTCACTTGTGGGGAAAGAGAGTCTTGGTGGGTGAGGCCAAACACAAACGCACTTTCGCTCTCTCTCTCCCCCATAATTACGGATCACCTGTTGCAAGGCAGAAAAGTCGGAAGGGAACTCCATCTCTGTTTCGGGCCTTGGGGAAAAAAATGACAGACATCGCGCGTCTCATTTAACTTATTTTTGAATGTCTTATTTTGGAGTGTACAATGTATATAATAAGTCTCCACCTTTGTGTTTAAATGTTTGCTTATTGTCATAATGAATGCTACTTATCTCGCATCTTTTATTTATGTTTTTTTTATGTCGTCACTCGATTCACATCTGTTTGCTGCATGTCCCGTTAGATTGGGCTTTTTGCTCACCAAAACAACAAGGCACTCTAAATCCGCATGTCAGTGTAAGGTCTCAGTTCATATTAGACTTTTTTGTGGCTATTCCATTGATGTTTGTGCACGCGTGGCCGGGTAACGTGGCGCTCTGAAGCAAAGCCTGGTAACATGCAAGATGGCTGTCACGCACCCCCCCCCCCCACCCCAAAAAAAAAACTGCCCAAAAAAAGGAAGAGATATTTTAGCACGTTTTATGATTTGTGACAAGATGGCCCCCAATACAAGAATTTGCCAGGCCTGACGAAAACTAAAATAAAATAAAATAAAATAAAATAAAATACAAATACAAATACAAATACAAATACAAATACAAATACAAATACAAATAATAATAATAATACATTTAAAAAATAGTACAGTGAGACCTCAACTTACAAACACCTTATCTTACAAACTTTTCGTCTTACCTTATTTTTATGAAAATTCAACCTTATAATAAGCACTATTTTCATAATACACACCCACCACGGCTGGCGGAGTGATCTTCGGCGGAAGCACACGACCGAACAGCACCAGAAGTTAAGTTACCAACAGTCCTTATGGAAGGTGACTCTCCTTCCATAAGCCATCAACGACCATCCAAAAGGTCAATAAAACTTTATTTTACAGCACAGTTTATTTCTTTAATTACAGTCTTCATGTAATGCGCCTCTCTTTCCAAACAGCAATTCCCTTTGACCTTCGACCTCCAACGCCATTCCATCAAGCCATAAATGATGTAAATAAAGTGACTTTATGATACAATGCAGTGTATTTATTTCATTACAATACAATAGCACATTTATTATACATAGAATAAGGTATGTTGTGTGTAGTTTTAAGGCTTATTTAGTTGAAAAGTATATTTTATGGAAAGCCGGGAACGGATTATTCCCATTTTAATGGTTTCCTATGGGAATTTTTTTTTAGATACACGCTTTTCGCCTTACACACTGTGTCTGGGAACCAATTAAGTTCGTAAGTTGAGGTCTCACTGTATCTGTACATTGGAGTGGACCACCACATACCTGTAGTTTGGCATCAATTGGTGTGCATATTTGCAGAATTTTAGTTTTCTCTTCTTTTGAATAAATAAATAGATACATATATACATCTGTACATCTATACATATGTAACGGAGTTGTACACTAAGATTATTAAATGATGACGGAAGTGACGCAACGGCGCACAGTATGGCACGAAGTCCAACCCGTAGTTTTCAGAACTACTTGGATAAGTCGTATGGTGAGTCACATTTTTCAGATGGTCTAGATCAGGGGTGGGCACTCCTAGTCCTGGAGAGCCACCCTCCTGCATGTTTTCCAAGTCTCCTTGTTGCAACACACCTGATTAAAATGAGCAGGTTCAATGTAAGGCTTCAGCAGAGCTTGGTGATTATCTGATTATTTGAATCAGGTGTATTGTAACAGGGAGACTTGGAAAACATGCAGTAGGGTAGCTCTCCAGGACCAGGAGTGCCCACCCCTGGTCTAGATTAACTCACATTGTCATGAATATATCTTTTTTTGTTTCCCCTTTTGTACTGTCTAGTGCATGTAATTAGTTTCCTGATTCCTTTCGACTCCAGATTACTTTTTGTGTCATTATTTAATTCAGGTTTTGTCGAGTGGAACTTTGAAGCAGTTGTGCTTCATAGTGCTTCTCTGTTGCGTAGTTACTTACAAGATGAAACCCATGTGACTTCCCTTCTGCCATACTGTGTTGCCGGTAATAATTGTTTCATTTCGTTTTTATTGTATAGTATTTAGTTTCTTGTGTCGTGTTTCATTTGGCCGTGAGTGTCCGTGGCGGGTTGAACTGTGCCGCCATTATCCAGCGCACCGCGTGTTCGCGCCGACTGTCTCGAATGTGATGCATTCAGGGATATCATGTAAATAACAGTGAACTTGTGTTGGATTCTCTTTTTCTGTAAATAACCACTATACCAGGGGTGGGGAACCTATGGCTCGCGAGCCATATATGACTCTTTTGATGATTGCATATGGCTCGCCGATAAAACTAAATATATATTCTCATTTTTTCGCCGTTCATTTCCTGTTGAGGCTGCAGTTGGCGGAAAGCGCAATTTTGATTGGATGATACTGGCCGTCAAGTTGAAACAGGTAAATGCCCCTTTAAATGAGCTGGACGAGTCCACTTCAGCTTGAATGCACCGGAGCATTAGAGGAGAGAAAAGGTTCTGATTCTAATTTGCAATGAAACAATTCCATCGATGAAACAGTCGAATGTCAGTGACATTTTAACAAGCCCCATGTTAACGTTAGCATCAATATACTTCTGCGGGAAGTATATTGCAGATAGAAACTGTGGAAGCTTATGAGCCGTGTGCAGGCTAGCTAGCAGTAACTTCGCGTATGGACGCGATCGTTTGCCTGGATACTTACCAATCACGAGGAACGGAATACCATTCATGTTAACGGTGAGTACGATCACAAAGTTATTTGAAATAATAAATTCTGACATTTTGTTGAAAAGTGGCCGCGCATGCTCGCGTGTTTGCGTGCGTGTTTGCATGTGTGTGTGTGCGTGCTCCCGCCTCTGGCTCTCATTGAAAAACATTTCTAATATTTTACTTTTATGGCTCCCTTAGTCAAAAAGGTTCCCGACCCCTGCACTATATGATCACATGTTGTTCATTCTGTTTTGTTATCTACAATGTTTTGCATACTGAGAACTACTTGGAGAAGTCCAGTGACGTGCGATGAGGTTCATGGCTGGTGAGGCACTGACGTCATCACAGTCAGATTTACAAACATATGAACTCCACAGAGTAGCTTATTCACAATTTGATTGTCAACAGTTAACATATTTTGTTTGTTTGTAACGTGTCAGCTTTTAGAATACATTTATTTTCTTCACAAAAATCATGAAATAAAAGCAATACACATCGAAATGCTCCAAAGAGTTGGACCTGCCAGGCATTAGACTTTTGAGTTTCCGCCATCGTAGCAAAGTGAGTGGGCTTGCACGCATCCAGCTCAGAAAGTGCGCCGGGCCAGCCATTTGCATGCGCTCAACCAGCTTCATGCAAATGCCGCATCTAAATTAAGCATTGAAATCAAGTACAGCCTGGCCATGAAATGTATGCAAAATGACGCCACTTGAATATTAGCACCTCGCATGCATTCTCATTTGAAAAATTGGTGGAATGCTAACAATTGTGTCTGTAACAGGTTAATGGACACGATCAGACAACTATACGGTAGCCTTGAAAAATGACTACTTGTATCATGTACTGCTTTTATTTTCTGTGGCGCTCTGTTGCTCTTTCATCTGTTTGCTGCCGGGTGGGAAAGAAAAAAGAAACATTTTTCACTTCTTTGGTGGTGAAAGGAGCATAAAAAAGACAGGCTTCATAAATGCGCCACTATAATTAAAGCGTGTGTGTATTAAGGGTGAAAAAAATGTATATCGGGTGAAGAGATTTTACCCTGACATTATGCTGAATAGCCCTCGTTAGAGGCTTGCCGCGTCGAGAAAATGCGCTGTTAAATCTTGACATTTTGTTGGGTCTTCATTTATGTCAGGCGTTGCAAATGAATACTTGGATCAAAAGTAAGAAACAAATCTCAAGATGGTTTTTAGTGTGTATGTGTTTATCTGTGTCTTAAATGTTTTTTTTTTTAATGAATTGTGTGCCCTGCGATTGACTGACAACCAATTCAGGGTGTCTCCCGCCTTGAGCTGGGATAGGCTCCAGCACCCCCGCGACCCTAATGAGGATTTAGCGGTATGGATAGTGGATGGATGGATGGATGGATGGATGGATTTATGTGAATGTGAGCATATGTGAGCTTACGTCAAACGTGAGTAGTAATGTGCAACATTGACTTACCTTCCATTGCATTTACTTAAGTCACTTTTGTGATGAATTGTGCCAATCCGAGGATTTTTAGGCCAATAGCAGGCTTTCAAAAAGCTATTCCACAGCTGATTAGGAGCTAGTGTAAAGTCTTTCAGACTGGAGTAATATATTCTGGTCTTGTGCTTCAGCGTTCTGATTGACCAGCTGTTATTTGACGCTCCTTTCCATCTTTTTAGTATGAGAATAAAGTTGTTTTCAAGCCAAAAAGTCTAATGATACTTCTACTGCTAGTACTACCACTACAACTACTACTACTGCTGCTACTACTACTCCTAATAATAATAATAATAATAATAATAATAATAATAATAATAATAATAATAATTGAGTGAACGCTGGCGCTTGTGGCTGCCGCTGCTCACCCACAGGAAAACTGATCTTGTGACTGTAAAGTCACCTTAAGAGTTTTGAAAGGCGCTTAGAAATGAAATATATTATTATTATTATTATTATTATTATTATTATTATTATTATTATTATTATTGTTATTGTTATTGTTATTGTTATTATTATACTGATAATAATAATGCTAATGTTACTACTACTACTACTACTACTACTACTACTACTAATAATAATAATAATAATAATAATAATAATTGAGTGAACGCTGGCGCTTGTGGCTGCTGCTGCTCACCCGCAGAAAAACTGATCATGTGACTGTAAACTGACCTTGAGAGTTTTGAAAGGCGCTTAGAAATGAAATGTGTTATTATTATTATTATTATTATTATTATTATTATTATTATTATTATTATATATATTATTAATATTAATAATAATAATAATTTTAATATTTTTATTATACTCATAATTATAATGCTAATGATACTTCTACTACTACTACTACTACTACTACTACTACTACTACTACTACTAATAATAATAATAATAATAATAATAATAATAATAATAATCACTAGTTAGATTTTCGTAGCTCTTGTGGTGGGCCACCATCGCTGCCACAGGACAGAACATCCCGAGACTGACATCCACCCACCCCCCATTCTTTTCAAGTGATTGGGAGCCACGCTGGAGTCGGACTAGGATTCTTAGGAGCCAGTCTGTTTCACATCTCTGAAAGCTCAGCTCGTCAATCACACGAGGCCTGCCTGTGATCTCAAACCTGTCGAGTACTGGAAGCCCAAAGGGACCCGTTTCTAACCCCCCACCGGTCTCCCTTTAAATGGGTCTTTCATATGCGTGAGTCACATCAGCGGCACACATTTCAAAATCAAAACACTTTCTCTAAGCCGTCTAATTCCCTTGTCTTGGCAGCGCTGTCTGAAGTAACATTTAAATGTGTTTTTGTGAGTGTGTTTGTCACTTTAGGTGAAGTAAAATCCAAACGTGTTATTATTAGGGCCTTGCACCAGGCAAGACAAAGGCCGTCCTGTAATCAGTTTATTGTTATGAATATGTGGTAATGTTGTTCATGCCCCACAGGCAGTGTGGGTTTTATCTGAGTACTCTGGTTTCCTGCCACATTGCCAAAACGTGTACAGAGGGCTGATTAACCACTCCAAATTGTCCCGGGGTGTGTGTGGATGGTTGTTTGTCTTTATGTGCCCTGTGATTAGTTGGCAAGTGGTTCACGGTGTCCTCCACCTACTGCTCAAACACATCTGCGAAAAAGGTGGTAGGAATTATGAACAGTTCAAAAGTATCAATTAAAAAAAAAGTCATGGAATGCCTCCTAGAATGTCAGACATTTTTCTGCTGTTTAAATGGAGACCCAAAATGGATCCATAGTGTCACCTGGAGAGGTTAAAATACTTTGTATTCTTGCTATTTTTGAATTTATATTCATTTGGAATAATTCCTAAGATAGAGAAAGGCTTTTGGTGTACACCACTATGCCGGATGCTCACTGAGACAAATAGGAACAGGTGGTCTTACGAAATGTGTTAAGCACTGTGTGTATTTCAGCTTCGGAGAGTCAGCAGTACACTTGCTTATTCAGGAGGTGTGAGGTAAAAAAAAAGACAATTTAGTGACGATTTCGAGAAGCGGGGCAAAAAAAAAAAAAAAATGCGCTCGGGCGTCCTGTCAGTCAAAGCGGCGACGGCGGCTACTTCCTGTTAACAAGACACGTTTACAGCATCAGCGTTGGCCTCCCGCCGTCTGCGTATTTGTGCATTTGTGCTTCCCGCCGCCCCTCGGGATGGATGGCGACAGCGTTCGGACACTGAGGCACGGCCTTCTTTTGTCACCACGCCAAAATGGCGTCTGAGTGGCAGGATGCTGCGTATAACCATTAACTACCAGAGCCATGCCACTGGTGGCTCACTAACGGAAAGCCTCCTTTCCGTGATTTCAGGCTAGGGAAATATTAACCCCATCCCAGCTGGGGCTCTTCCTCTTATCGTCCCACGGATAAATGAAGAGACGCCGATCCTTCCATCGCCGGGCCGCTCCTCCTTCCTCCTACTCATCCATCCGCTCTCTGTTTGTGTCTCTCTTGGCATCGCTGATGCTAGCGACTTGTTAAAAAAAAGGCCAAGCAAGATGGATATGATGACTGGAAGATGCACTGCTTTTCCTGCCACGCGATGTAAAATGATGTCCTGCTACATTGCTATAAATAAATAAATAAATAAATAAATAAATACATAAATACATAAATACATAAATACATACACAGTAAAGTCTCGTTATATCGATATTCTCGGGAGTCGGAAAAAATATCGATATAACCGGACTATCGATATTCGATATATCCGATCCTGCGGGCATGTAATTTTCTCCTTGAGTTCATAGAAATAGTAGCGTAATAAGCAGTACTATTGATATAACCGATATCGATATAACGAGACTTTACTGTACATACATACATACATACATACATACATACATACATACATACATACATACATACATACATACATACGTAAATAAATAAATAAATAAATAAATAAATAAATAAATAAAATACACAAAAATAAAATAAAATAAAATAAAATAAAATAAAATAAAATAAAATAAAATAAAATAAAATAAAATAATAAATATTGGCTCCCAGCCTGAAGACGGCTGGGATCGGCTCCAGAACCCCCCGCGACCCTAATTGAAGATGCGCCTTGTAATCCAGTATGCTTTACAGTGCGGAAAATACGGTAATCGAAGCTACATATCAAGCGTCGGAAAATTAACTAATTAAGGGAAAATATCCCTCAGGTTCATCTTTGCTAATTAATTTTATGCATGAGCTGTCATCGTTGATTTAAAATGTGAAAAAAACGCCCACGTGTTTTTCTTTCATGTCACCCTTGTCTTTATTTGTATCACTCTGCATATTCCTTGGCAATTGCACCATGTTTTTTATGGTTCAAGAAAAAAAAAAAAATATATATATATATATATATATATATATATATATATATATATATATATATATATATAATATATTTATATATATATATATATATATATCCGCAGAATATTTTTGGGACAACATAACCATTCAATACAGCGTTAGAAACCTTAGACTCTTTCATCTGAAAAAAACATTTAATTCCTAAATTATATTGGTCTGGAGTTATATGAGCTTGAAATGAGGGCGGCTGTCAAAAATACAATGCAATACTTACATACGTATTGGTTAATATAGCGCTTTAACAACAGCTGAAGCTGGAGAAAAGCACTAACATGGAAAAAAGGGAAATTCTGACCTCTTGTGGAAGGAAAAAAACATGGCCAGAGGCCATGGCCAACGCTTTATCGGCACCCAAGCATGAAAAACCAAAACCCGAACAAATTCGGGAATAATAATAATAATAATAATAATAACAATAATAATAATAATAATAATAATAATAATAATAATAATAATAATAATAATAATAATAATAATAATACATTTCATTTATAAGCACCTTTCAAAACTCTCAAGGACACTTTACAGTGCCGCTCTTCGTCATGTTTTTAATTCTTGAATACATTTGTGAATGTTAATGAATGAGTCCAATGCCTTGATACAACTGCATTGAATGGATTTTCCAGCATAATAGTTTTCAACTTCTCTGGGTGTATTCTGCCTCCAGCTCACCTGCAACCCTAACGAAGGGAAAATAAACGGATGCATGATTGCAGTATTTATCCGTTGGTTACCTTCATTAACTGGCCCGAGAAGGCACCCCCAATGGCGTCTAAGCCCAAATGCTCTGAAGAGCTTTCATGTGTCATGGATGGTCCACTCCTCTCATTTGGGCTCGCGGTGGCCTCACATCAAACAGCTTCATTAATTCCAACAAGAGCAAGTGAAGCAAGCCAGTCAGCGGGCACATAAACAAGTCGCGATGACCAAGTTGAATTGAAATTGTGTACTTTTGCTGATAGCGCCTCCTAACGAAACGTTGCATTGTATATTTTAAATAGATGCCCACCCGCCATGTGGAAAAAAAAACAACAATAGACAATGTAACTCGACTGTTACAATGAGTGACAGGGGTATGTGTCGCAGTAGATGCATCCACAACATGCTCTGCGTGCTATAAAGCCGATGTTTGGAGACGAAAGAGAACATGATAGAGAAGAAAGGTCATAGTTCAACATTTTGATGATGATAATAATGATGATGATGATGATGATGATGATGCTTATGGTAAGGGTCTGAGCACAGCTGTGTTTTTGCTTGTATATATATATATATATATATATATATATATATATATATATATATATATATATATATATATATATATATATATATATATATATATGCTATATATGCTGTATGCTAAGAGCGAAAGGGACATAGACTCCCTGATCCACACAACCAGGATCTACAGCAGTGATATCGGAATGTCATTCGGGCTGGAGAAATGTAGTCGGATGGTGACTAAGAGGGGCAAGGTAGTCCACACTGAAGGGGTCTCACTCACTGAAGGAACAATAGCAGACATTGAAAACAGCTACAAGTACCTCGGTATACCACAGGCCAATGGCAACCTCGAACTAGCAACAAGGAAAGCGGCTACGACCAAATACCTCCAGCGGGTGAGGCAAGTCCTCAGAAGCCAGCTCAATGGCAAGAACAAGACCCGGGCAATAAACAGCTATGCCCTGCCAGTGATCAGATACCCTGCAGGAATAATAAGGTGGCCAAAGGAAGAGATTCAGACCACAGATGTTAAGACCCGAAAACTCCTCACCATGCACGGAGGGTTCCATCCCAAGTCCAGCACCCTGAGACTGTACACAAGCCGTAAGGAAGGAGGCCGGGGACTAGTGAGTGTGAGAGCCACTGTCCAGGATGAAACATCCAAGCTCCATGAATACATCAAAGAGAAGGCTCCAACGGATGATGTACTCAGAGAATGTCTCAGTCAATGGGGAACAGAGGATGAGGTGCTGGAAGAGGGACAATCATGGGAGGAAAAGCCCCTACACGGGATGTACCACCGAACCATAGCAGAAGTGGCTGATCTCAAGAAGTCCTATCAGTGGCTAGAGAGGGCTGGCCTAAAGGACAGCACAGAGGCACTCATCCTGGCTGCCCAAGAGCAGGCCCTGAACACCAGAGCCATAGAGGCAGGGATATACCACACCAGACAAGACCCAAGGTGTAGGTTGTGCAAAGAGGCACCTGAGACAATCCAACACGTAACTGCAGGGTGTAAGATGCTGGCAGGGAAAGCCTACATGGAGCGCCATAACCAGGTGGCTGGCATAGTCTACCGAAACATCTGTGCGGAGTATGGACTGGAAACCCCAAGGTCAAAATGGGAAACACCTCCCAAGGTGGTGGAGAATGACCGAGCAAAAATCCTGTGGGACTTCCAGATACAGACTGACAAGCTGGTAATGGCCAACCAACCAGATATCGTGGTCATAGATAAAGGGGAAAGGAAAGCCGTTGTCGTGGATGTAGCGGTCCCGAGTGATGGGAACATCAGAAAGAAGGAACATGAGAAACTCGAGAAATACCAAGGGCTCAGAGAGGAGCTGGAGAGAGCCTGGAAGGTAAAGGTGACAGTCGTGCCTGTGGTGGTCGGAGCACTTGGGGCAGTGACCCCCAAACTCGACGAGTGGTTGCAACAGATCCCGGGAACAACATCGGATATCTCGGTCCAGAAAAGCGCAGTGCTGGGAACAGCACGGATACTGCGCAGAACCCTCAAGCTTCCTGGCCTCTGGTAGAGGACCCGAGCTGAAATGGGGACAGACACCACCCATGGTGGGTGAGACGAGGATTTTTATATATATATATATATATATATATATATATATATATATATATATATATATATATATATATATATATATATACGTAAAGTCTCGTTATATCGATATTCTCAGGAGTCGGAAAAAATATCAATATAACCGGACTATCGATATATCCAATCCTGCGGCATGTAAATTTCCTCCTTGCGTTCATAGAAATAGTATCGTAATAAGCAGTACTATCGATATAACCGATATCGATATAACGTTATATATATATATATATATATATATATATATATATAGAGAGAGAGAGAGAGAGAGAGAGAGAGAGAGAGAGAGAGAGAGAGAGAGAGAGAGAGAGAGAGAGAGAGAGAGAGAGAGAGAGAGAGAGAGAGAGAGGAGAGAGATGGATGGATGGATGGGATGGATGGATGGATGGATGGATACATATCACACGCACACACACACACACACACACACACACACACACACACACACACACACACACCAGCATGTGTGCACATGTACACTTTTGTTATTTGCCCTAATATACAAATGCAAAAGAGCAATTCAACTGTACACCACTGCCTTTCTCTGTCCTTCGTCTTCTGTGTTTGGCAACTGAGCCTAAGTTGCCAAGGAAACAACCAAACGAGCTTTAAAAAATAATAATAAATAAACAAATAAATAAATAAAGTTAAACGAGGGCAATGCACGGGCCGCTAATGATCATACCCACAACACATTGTATAAATTATAACATAGGCTTGTACACACAACATAAAGTTGTTTCAAAACAAGTCACCATCATGGAAAACAGGATTTCTGTTATTTATAATAATTATACATTTCATTTATAAGCGCCTTTCAAAATTCTCAAGGACACTTTACAGTCACATATTTTTTTTGTGCGGGTGAGCAGCGGCAGACATTCGCGCCAGCGTTCACTCTACCCGGAATATTTATTGTTCAAAAAGGAAATTCGTGTAACAGTGGTGCCTTGACGCAAAAAAAAAAATGACATTATGTCATTATTGTCATATGTTTACAGTTGTTCCAATATCCATTGGTGGATCGCTTACAGCTAGCAATTGAGTTGTTGTTGTTTTTTCTTCTCGTGTGGTTAATTAATTTCCATTGAAAAAAATTCTATAATATTCAAATGAATTTGACACACACTTGGTTACACTACAAAAACCCAAAAATACACGTTGTTATTTTTAATGATCAGCATCAAATTGTAAGTATGCACTACGCGATATATGGCTACATTGGCATAAAAACTCTCACTTCCGTGTCTATTTAGAGATCATACAAAGCTTCGACAGTGCGAACGGGCTAATTTAACATAAACTAATAGCGGCGTGACGGGTTGGGTTCGAAGGTTAAGGCTCCATTAAACATGGAAATGAATGCAACAGCTTCACGGCATATGTGTTGTCATACCTACAGTGAACAGTGGGGGGTGTAGGGGGGGCAACCACAAGGGCTGTACGGTTCTTGATAAGACATACTTGTGTTACTATGGTAACATCCGTAGCTCAAGCGAAGAATGCATAGAGAAATGTTGTCATGTTTGTATTTTTTAACGTGGGTTTCGCTCACAGGCGTGCAGGTTATTATACTACACCGACACATTCATGGCTCCGTTGAGTGGTAATCTCAACAATAGCTTTGAATACATCGTGCAATATGAAAGGTCTCCATCCATTTCTTCACAATACAACCTTGTACTCAAATAGAAAAAAGTAAAAGGACTCGTTGTTATTATTATCATTAAAAAAACAACTTTACCCTGAGATGCACTGGCATCTAACTAAACACATTTTTGCTCTTGCGATTGCGTTTAAATTTCACAAGTACAGACAAAAAAAACACGGCCAACATAATATCTACTTCCAACTGTGCTGCTCGAGTGAAAATAAAAGCTGGCGCGTTCAGTCAGCAGCGCTGGGACCAAACTGAGAAAAAAGGGAATTCACTCCACTCGGTTAAATGGTAATAATCATACCTTTAATCTTTTGTAACATTGTTAAGTGCCTTAACGAAATAAATACTTTGATGGGTTTTGGAATTTTTAGAGTTTCAACGCACATGCTAGGTTGTGTTAGTAGTCATTCATCGTCACTAATGACTTTCATTATTTTTAATCACGACACTTAATCATAATAATATCCCCGAAGATTGCACGTTGTTGTTTTTCTTGTTATTTTGAGGTCAGGCTTGAATTCTTTCGGATTTCTGTAATTTGTTCGTCGAGTGAACGTACGTCAACCTCAGTTCAAATGTCGACTGTCAACGATGTACTTTTTGAAAAGAAAACTACAGTATGTGGTTACTGTTATTTTTAAATTATGTACAAACTACACTGAGTATGATTACAATAATTCATATTTCAAATCTAAGGGGTAGAACTGGTTGTGATTATTAAATGAAATATGTCTCCCGCTGACTTTTTCCAGGTTGAGTCATTTTATCCGTGCATTATTCTAGTGCCCCCTGCTGTTAATAACCATGAGTGTTTGACATCTTAATTTCGGTGCAGTTAGGCAGTACGAATTTTAAGTACGTTAAGATACAGTCATGCCTGCATTGGTGTTATGTAGGTACTCCTGTTTTCACATTGTAAAAAAATGGGTCTATAATAAACCAGATTGGGTGAAAGAAAAAGGGTCCGACTCAACTGGGAAGTTCACGAAACCCAAAAGTTAGGTCACATGAATAACCCACTAAACAACTTTCAAATTATGACAGCCCCCAAAACAGTCTAAAAAAATGTGGGTTAAAAGTAACCCAATATGGGTTAAAAGGCACCAAAACAACTTTTTGGATTATTCCTTTCAGCTCATTCTTCCCACAGTTGACGAAGCAACAAGGCGAAAGGACCCATTTATAATTATTAAAAAAAAATAAAAACAGCCACTTTTGGCGTGATTTCTTTGTTATTCATTTTAATGGTTTTTAAATTGTGGGGAGTGGAGTTCTGAGAGCATTTTGACATGGTTCATGTAAAATTCAACTGATTTTTTTCTTATTTTGACTTAATTGATTTACAGTAAATGACAAATATTTTTATTTAACACAAAAATGTAATTATAGTTGAAATTAAAACTATTATTATTATTATTATTATTATTATTATTATATTATTGTTATTATTATATATTTTTTAACGTTGCACATACCGTTCAACCTTGGCTAATAGCTGCCCTTATAAATGATTACAATTCCTGTATAATAGTTGTAGTATGCCGTACATTATTTGAAATGATAAAAAAACGTACAAAACACAGGGAAATGTATAAGTATACAGGTATGATTTCACCTTTCATTTCTTATTTAAAAATGGTCCTCCAATTATTTTCAATCAATGTTTAGAGTGCTCTTTTCCCCATGTTAAAACTATTTTTTAGATATTTTTCTTCCTTGTGATATAAATGTATTACACTCTGTGTTGGAAAATGCTGTATTTTTTGTAATATCACAATATCATTTTTTATATTTCAATATTAGTAAAACAATCAGTCTGTTGTTTGATAAAAAAGAAAAATATTTTGCCTATAATGCAAATGTTTTCCGACATTGCTCATGATACCGCTACTTGGAAAGCCAATTTTTTTGGGGTGCCATTATCATAATTGAACAAAGTCTTTTTCTGAATAAATAGTGAAAAGTTCCATCTTTACGACATATAGATTCTGTGACATGCATGTTTTTTTAAAGTCCAGCACACAAGCACGAACAATAATATGGGCATGGAAGCAAGAGGTTTGCACAAGTGTAGCGAAGCAAAGCACAGCACGTCTCAGTCTCCACCAATCTAAAGACAAAGAAGGTTCACCACACTGTAATTAGCCAACAATGACTTTGCCAGTCACCGCTCATAAATATGAATGAGGAGGGAGAGATGGAGGGAAGGTGTTGGGTCTAAATGTGCTTTTTTTAATTTATTTTTTTTACGAGGCCCCGCGTCATAGTCATCCTATCAAAACCTCGTGAGGGAAAGAGTTTTTAAAGCTTTTGTGTGTCACTCTTGTGCTGTCATGACTGCATGAGCGGAGCCGTGGAAGGCGGCGACGGAGTGCGCGTTGATGGAGAAACTTTGTGTTTAGTTTTTTTTACGTTTTTTTAAATTTCAAGATGGATAGTGCTTTTTTAAAACTTCTTTGGTGTCAGCTGTTACTGAGAATTAATGAAACATATCAAAGAATATGATTCGGTTTAAAGTGATTAAAATGATTCATTAGCATTCATCAAAAAGTCCTTTCAGTGTCAACCGAGTTCTTGCTTTCCATTGCTTTCCATTCCGAGTGTAAATTTAGTCAAATAAGGTGATATGGGCATCATTTACAACGATTGTGTGAAATAGTGCATGTCATCTATAAAGCTGAAAAAAAGTTAGCGAAGAGTTGAAGAGAAATGGATTTTCAACTGAATGTCATTTTTTAGACTTGGTTAAAAGATGATGTCGAACATAATTTTGGAAAAAAATTGATTGTTGATATTTTATTGATGAATAAAACCTAGCCTTTTTCGATGAAAACGTGGGCATATTACACGACAGCGGTGTACTGTTAAACCAAGTACAGTAAAGTCTCGTTATATCGATATTCAAGGGAGTCCGAAAAAATATCGATATAACCAGGACTATCGATATATCCGGCCCTGTTTGCATGTAATTTTCTCAGTGCGTGCATAGAAATAGTATCGATATAACCGGGACTATCGATACATCCGATATCGATATAACGAGACTTTACTGTAATTGGCCATTTAAAGGACAACCGACGTCACTTTTTTATTTCCTAACTGACATCAGAAAAACGTTTTATAATAAAATACCCAAAACACACAGTATGATATTTTTATTCAAATGCAAAACAGCAATAAAAATGACTTAAAGTGTCCAAAATCTGCCAAAAAATTGAGCTGCGAATTGGGCATTTTCAAAAAGTCCCGCCCTCAGTTCGTGACGTCACGCCAAGACGTCTTGCATTCATGGAGAATCAAAACAATGGCTTCAGATTCAGAGAATATGCTTTCTTGTTACACATCCAGTTATGAATATGATTCAAATAGTTTTGAAGAGGAAAGCATGCATGTTTGCAATCGATTAAATAATTTATTCCGTGCCATTTTGAGGCAACATTGGGGGGAAATGTCTCACTCAAAAAGAGGCAGAAGAAAATGGCGACCTCTTGTAGACATGTCAGTGTATTGCGTTTCCACAGGCTGATAAATTCCTTATATGGAGCTTGGACGCCCTCTTCTGGCGCAACATGAGGTTTTCAGACCAAACAAGCATTGACGTGATGGAAGGACTGCTACAATGTGTCCTTTTTTTTCAGTGAGGGGCGTTCCTTCAGTGACGTCACGTACGGACTCGTCACCAATTCAAAAACAAGACTTCCGGAATATTCAGCACGAGTCTTAAAACGTAAAATACAGTGAGACCTCAACTTACGAACATCTTATATTACAAACTTTTCATCTTACGAACGTCAAATTTATGAAAATTGAACCTTATAATAAGCACTATTTTCATAATACACACCCACTACGGCTGGTGCATCAAGCACACAACCTTCGGATCTGGCGGAGTGAACTTCGGCGGAAGCACACAACCGAACAGCGCTCCAGCCGGCGCTACTTTCCACACACCCTCTCATTGAATGCACACGTCGATCGCCTACTTGAAGCTTTTTGCTGATAATTTTACTATGATGGGACCGAAAAAAACCCACCACCGGCTCGTGTTCAGCCCAAGAAGACACAAAATAAGATCACTGTCGCTGAGAAGAAGGAGATAATTGAAAAACACGAACGAGATGTGCGTTTGTGTTATTGAGTGGCCGAGCACGGCTATGCTAAGTCAACCATTGCTCTCAAAGCGACGGTCTCGGGCAATCGAAGAAGTTGAAAAACTTCTGTTAATTTGGATTAACGAAAAGCAGCTATCCGGCCACAGCGTGAGTAAAGCTATTTTATGCGAGAAAGCACGCTAATTCACGCTGATATCGGCATGCGCCAACCTGGAAGTTTGGCGCTTAGTGAGGATTTTAAAGCCAGTAACGGATGGTTCGAGAACATCTGAGGAGGAGATGCCTGCAGCATCAAGTGAGCTCATAAAGGCAATGTTGGCAAAGTGGAATGATGTGCAGGCTTTTACTGAACAGTTCCATTCAGAAAAGACTGTGGCTCTGACAATCATCAACATGATGAACAATAATGTGATGCCTCAGCTTCGTAAGACCTTACAAGTCAGAAAGCAACAGGTGTCAATTAAGAGGTTTTTAATTAGCAAAAATTATGAGGAGTCTTCAAAGAAAAAAGAAAAGTCACACCAGAGGTTAAGTTACCAACAGTCCTTATGGAAAGTGACTCTCCTTCCATAAGCCATCAACGACCATCAAAAAGGTAAATAAAACTTTATTTTACAGCACAGTTTATTTCTTTAATTACAGTCCTCATGTAATGTGCCTGTTTCCAAACAGCATTTCCCTTTGACCTTCGACCTCCAACGCCATTCCATCAAGCCATCAATGACCATCACAAATGTAATATAATGTAATATATACAATAAAGTGACTTTATGATACAATGCAGTGTATTTCTTTCATTACAATACTATAGCACATTTATTATACATAGAATAAGGTATGTTGTGTGTAGTTTTAAGGCTTATTTAGTTGAAAAGTATATTTTACAGAAACCCGGGAACGGATTATTCCCATTTTAATGGTTTCCTATGGGATTTTTTTTTTGAGATACACACTTTTCGCCTTACACACTCTGTCTGGGAACCAATTAAGTTCGTAAGTTGAGGTCTCACTGTATAGCTATATGCGGTGGAATCTTTGTAAAATACGCTCAGTAGAAGTCATTTAAGCCATTTTACAAATTATGGACACAACTTGTCCGGAGACGTCGGTTGTCCTTTAAAGATGAAACATGGCAATAAGTAGCCAATAACAATGTCAGAAAACATGCTAAAAGTAACGTATTGTTCTTGTTTTCATTACTTGTCACAGCTTTTTCATCTGCCACCGTGTGTCGGCTTTAAAGCACGATTTTTACCTGCAAAATTTGGAAGTGGCGCTATGGTAACAGAAAATGAAGCAAAGGGAATGTTGACATTTTGGCATGAATAATTAGAGAGTTGCTACGGCGTAATGAATTAGGGTCCCTTTGACACCTTAATGCTATGTAGAGCTGCATGAAGTAAAAAAATGCAAGAGTATCTGAGGTTGTGGGGGGTGTTGGACACTGTAAGTGCGTTTGAATATTAACGAGTGAAATGTAACAACAACATGCTGCTATCTATCATTCATCGTCTGTAGTCTGTCGTCTGTTCATCCATCCATCTGTCAACGCGTCGACCCAAACACACATTTTCCCATTTTTCTATCAATCACACACCTTTCTGTATCATTTCATTCCATTCGTCTTTCTTTTTATTTATCTACTCAGTTCCATCATTCATCCACAGTATTTCTCTCTCTCTCTCGCTCTCTCTCTATGGAGCTAGCTAGCTACATTGCTAGCTAGCAAGCTGGCTAGATAGCTAGCTAAACAGCTAGACAGGTAGATGTTCGCTAACAAGCTAACTATTTTGCTCTCTCTCTGCCTTTTCCCACATATCCTACTATCCATTTATCTATCAATATGTCCACAGTATTTGTCTATCTCTCTCTGTCGGTCTATCCATCCATCGTCTATCCATCTATCCAGCTAGCTATATTGCTAGCTCTATAGCTTGCTAGCTAGGTAAATAGCGAGACAGGTAGCTGGCTAGATAGCTGGCTAGCTAACTTTTGCACGCTCACTCTCTTTCTCTCTCCCTTTCTCCCCCCCCCCCCCTTTCTCCATGTTTTTCTCCACATAACCTGCTATCCATGTAGCTATCAATATGTCAGTCGATGATCAGTCTGAGTTTGAGAAGACATGTACAAGTCTCGTCCTCGAGATCCCCTATCTGGCCTGTTTTTCCATGTTTCCCTCTAACACACCTGATTCAAACGGTCAGTCTCGTTGTCAGAGTTCCCCAAAGCTTGCTGGTGAGCCGATCAATTAAGTTATGCGTGTTGGCGGAGGGAAACGTCGAAAAGACGCTGGATAAGGGTTTTTGAGGAGCAGACTTGGGCATACCCAGGTTGATAGAACGCGTCCTCTCCATTCGTTCGAAATCACCATTTCAAACAGTGCTGTCGCCCTCTGCTGTCTACTGTTAGACAGTTTGACACGAAAACGTCCACTCCTTCTCATTTGGATTCACTGCGGACAGAGTGCGTGGATCCAAACAAAAATTGTGAAATTTGCTTAGCCAGGACACGAGTGGACTGTTGCTCTGTTCCACCATTGACATTAATTATTCATTCTCCTTCAGCGGTGATGTTTGGGTTTTTCAGTAGTCTGGTTAACCAGATTACCAGTTAGCATGTGGGTTACTGACACTGGATGGTTCAACATACATTTAACAGTCTGAATTGAACCTGAATTCTAAGTTTACAATGATAAAAATGCTATTTTGTACTATATCTTAACAGATAGTTTTAATATAAATAGATTTATTATAGACACATACCTTAATATTGAATTATAATGCACAGAATAGTATAAGATAATATGACATAGCATAACATAACTTAATTTTATATATAGCGTAGTATGTCACTGAACGTATAACAAGACCCCTTCTCAAAATATTTCACGACAAAGCACAAACACACACACAAGAAGACAACAATTCACCCTTGTTCTCATTCGTTTTTAGGACATTTCCTCAAAAATCATATTCAATAGTATTTACACAATGATTCAGATGATTGATCTTGGTTTTACTCCCTGGTGCTTTCTACTATCTTTGTGACGGCTATATTTCCTGTATATGATCATTTCCGTGTTAAGCGCTTTGTTACAGCTTCAGCTGTTGTTAAAGCGCGATATAAATCAATATGTATTGTATTGTATTATAAAGTGTATTTTTCAAAACGCTACACAATTAGCCACTACAGGTAATAGCAACAGCATATCCAGGAGAGAAACGCGATGGTTTTCCCATGAGAGCTAATTTTTGGCTCAAAATCTGCCATGGGTCAATAAAAAAAGTAAATATCATCTCATTGTGATACAGAAAGGAAAATACAACACACCATATTACAAAATAAATTAATAAATTGAGGCTCACATCTCATCAAGAATGCACGTTTGTCCTTGGTCTCTTCTGATTCTTCCTCTTTTTTTTTGCCTCCCATCTGCAGCCTCACTCGTCTTCCTCATCTTTTCTCTGGCTGTTGGCACTGTCCAATCACTTGTTCCTTTTTTTGCCAGATATTATAACATTGTGTTCTGCTCTGGCTCTTTGGTTCATGAACATTAGAGGGACAGCCAAGGTTAGATATTTTGGAGAACAAATTAGAGAAAGCAGAGTTTGTATGTATCCAGAGGGGTGACTGAGTATGTATGTTGTACAGCAGGGTCGTGATGAAAAAATGAATAATATGGATTCTTTTGATTCAGATTGACATCCTGATGAATATACTACACGACTATTCATTATTTTAAAACATTATATTTATTCACCTGTCCGAACTCAACCTTTAATGAGAATGACCCGAAGAATATTTCTATGAACGTAATATACTTGCAGATTTAAAGGACAACCGACGTCTCCGGACAAGCTGTGTCCATAATTTGTAAAATGGCTTCAACTGACTTCTACTGAGCGTATTTTACTAAGATTCCACCGCATATAGCGATATTTTACGTTTTAAGACTCGCGCTGAATATTCAGAAAGTCTTGTTTTTGAGTTGGTGACGAGTCCGTACGTGACGTCACTAAAGGAATGCCCCTGACCAAAAAAAAGACACATTGTAGCAGTCCATCCATCACGTCAAAGTATTTTGCTGTATTGTTTGGTATGAAAACCTTGTGTTGCACCCAAAAGCCGCCAGAAGAGGGCGTCCAAGCTCCATATAAGGAATTTATCAGCCTGTGGAAACGGAGGTGGCCACAGGAGGTCGCCATTTTGGGTGAGACATTTCCCCCCAATGTTGCCTCAAAATGGCATGGAATAAATTCTTTAATCGAACAATCAAACATGTATGCTTTCCTCTTCAGAACTATTTGAATCATATTCATAACTGGATGAGTAACAAGAAAGCATATTCTCCGAATCTGAAGCCATTGTTTTGATTCTCGAGCAATGCAAGACGTCTTGGCGTGACGTCACGAACTGGGGGCGGGTCTTTCTGAAAATGCCCAATTCGCAGCTCAATTTTTTGCAGATTTTGGACACTTTAAGCCATTTTTATTCGTGTTTTGCATTTGAATAAAAATATCATACTGCATGTTTTGGGTATTTTAGATGCTATCAAACGTTTTTCTGATGTCAGTTAAAACACAAAAAAAGTGACGTCGGTTGTCCTTTCAATAAAATCAACAATACAAAACAGTTCTTTCAGTCGGCTCACTTTATCTGTGTTTTGATATTTCTGGTCGAATTCTTGATCATTTGATTCCTTAATTTGCAATGAAAAAAAATATTTACAGTATCATCTCATTAAGTGTGTGTGTATGTATTTTTGTGACAGTGTGTATATCAACTCATTCACTGCCAGATGTGCAAAAATCTATCCACTCCAGTGCTAGAGTTTTTGTCATTGTCACTGAAATTCCGTGACACACAGAATATTGAGTTTTAGGACTACGTAAACAGTTAACGCAGCATAAGAAACCTCTTCTTTCATTCGAAAACAAGGATTTAATTCAATGGAACAAAGCGCTAACATGGAAAAAAAGGGAAATGCTGCCCCCTTGTGGAAGGGAAAACATTGCCAGAGGTATCTGCCATTGAGACCTCTGGCAGTGCTTCTGGCACCCAAACAAGAAAAACCAAAACCCGAACAAATTCGGGAATGGTGCTCTACGCCACATTTTCAATTCCCGAATACATTCGGGAATGGGAGGGAATGAGTTAAATTGAAATACAAAAACGGTTGAAATCTTTTTTTTCACAAATAATTGCATTATAATGTTCTTGTTGGTAATTTCATTCGAGAAAGATATATATTTAGTAAAGGAAAAGAAGAAGACAACATCATGGATTGCAAATTATTTTACAGACCCACAAACTTGTTTTTTGATTTGTGGACCCTCCACGGGTCTGCAGCCCCCAGATTGAGAACCCAGCACTGTGTACTACACTTTCCCGGGAATATGGATGTAGCTGGGTTTATTATTATTATTATTTTCAGTTTTTATTTATTTATTTATCTCTCTCTCTCTCTCTCTCTCTCTCTCTCTCTCTCTCTCTCTCTCTCTCTCTCTCTCTCTCTCTCTCTCTCTCTCTCTCTTTCTCTCTCCTTGCTGCAGCCTTGTGACGTCACTAAGACTGGATCGGTTCCTCCTTGCTCCGAGGCGGCCAAGGGAGGAAAATGAGCATCAGAAGTCTGACATTGCGAGGTGAGTCTTTTCATCCTTCACCGTGACAAAACACACACACACACAAAATCACAAATTCGCGTGAGATCCGTCTGCCTTTCTGTATGTACGTGTGGCCAATACAGACCGTCATGGGCGCTTCCCGTGCGGCTAATTGACGTCCTCAGATTAGCGATGGGAAGCTAAAAGGAGGAGTAGATGGGAGAGGGTGCTCACAACTCGGCATGGCTCTTTTTTCCCTGTAGCTACACCCCACGTCCGCGCACATTAGCTGAGCACTCAATCGTTTACGCTACGAGAAAAATGTCATGTGGTGCTTGTTCGGGTGGTCCACGCCCACAAGTTGTTTTGCAGCCTGTGCCCTACCTGCCCGGCTGCCATGTGTGATGGTGATCAATAGGGCATTCCATGCTTCTTGGCCTGCATCTAAGGCTGCTACAGAAGATGATAACAGCCAATGGGCGCGCACACACATATCTATACGCTGAGGTTTATGAATCCATTTTTTAAAGCGCATGATAATTAGGTGCACCTCTGTGGTTCACGATTTGCCAAGTGGAAAGTTTAGAAGAAATTTACATCAGAAGTCAAGATGAGGATTTATAAAAACAAATAATACATAGTAATTTCCCGTGGTAATTACTGCGAATGTATTCGAAGCAGTGGCCTTCAGTAGTGCTCCGTCTGAATCAATCCACAGCTGCTACTGTTAAAAAAAGTGCTGTGATTTACTACAAGTCTTGTAGTGTATTAGAGGGTACAGTTAGCCAAGACATAACTTGTGAAGAAAGATATACTCTCATGAAACTGTTCACGTTTTTACCATCGTGTAGATTCATGATATGTGGTCAGAAGTCGCTTTTTCACACCGCAGAGAAGATGATTGGTAAAGGATGGTGAAGGATCAATAATAAATATAAAAATGCTATTTGCTATTTTTGCTAGTCCCACCTTTCTTAATGATGTCACACTTTTCTTGTCCGTCTTGAAAATGGATTTTACAGTAAATCTCCAACCAAATCCATTTCTTCTCATCCTTCAGCAATAGTGGGTTGACCAAACTTCAATTAAATCAACACAATATATTTGCTTACGCAGCCGTGACTGATACGGTATGCTAGCTCTGGCTGCTATGCTCTTGTCACTTGCGGCAAATGATAAGAGCAGTTTTTGCAAAGTATGATTGGCTAGTGACTATAAAATCATAGTTTGCGAAAACTCTGACGTGCAAGAAGGCGCTGGTACCACTTTTGGGTTGCCAACTCAAAAACCTGATTGGTCAGAGCAACAGTTTGATCGACACATTTCATTTGATTGTGAAGCCTGACCCTGACCCTGGTAACAAATGATGGCTGAAATGTGATTGGTTAAATGCTTAAATACGAAAACACACATCTGGAAAACACACATCTGGAAGCAGCACAACAGATATGAAAGATAATTTGGAATTATTTAATAATAATAATTCATGGACAAAATATAATTACAGTAAAGTCTCGTTATATCGATATCGGATATATCGATAGTCCTGGTTATATCGATATTTTTCGGACTCCCTAGAATATCGATATAACAAGACATTACTGTAACATTATTCTGTAATTCAGATATTTTTAGGCCAGCAGAGAAGGCCTTGACTCTTGTCATTTTATAAATTTTCACACATCGCGTTAACTAGTGAAACTGGTGTCATTTTGCAACTCTTTTGACACCCAAATATTTTAAAATGTCAATGTTGACTCTGGGGCAGAAAGAGATAGCAAGATTTAGGGCAAACTCGTGTGACTACAACCCGTGACAAATTGCACCGATGCTCTCATGTGCATACTGTGCTATTGCTGTTGTAGAAAACACAGAAAACAACAAAAAAAGGTGATGTCAGCATACTGAGATGGGATGGAGCATACTCTAATGTGTTCATGTGATCACATTTGTTACTGTACCTCATCTGCACTGCAGTATTATAACTCATATCTGTACAAAATGGCAGTTGTTGGGAAATTTAGGGCCTGACGGATGCATTTCCAATATTTTTGATCTCTGATTAATCGTGAAATAATTAAAACAAATCTAGAATAACTATATTTATTTCTGTTTTGGTCCCATAACTCTTTCAACAATAGCCAAAATGGAACTGTATAGTGCCACCTAGCAGTTTTTTTGACGACGATACTAGTGCAGCGTGTTCTACCGGAAACAAATTCCTTGTGTGTTCTACATACTTGGCAATAAAGATGATTCTGATTCTGATTCTGATTCTGATAACGCTTCCAACAACAACGGATGACAGAAATACAGAATCTGAATATTTGGGTTACTGTTTATAGAGTCTGCTGGATTTGGTGTGCATGGATCGGTAGCGTCTGCCTGAAGGGAGTCGCTTGAAAAGGTGGTGGGAAGGGTGTGGAGGGTCCAGTAGGATTTCCCGCACCCTTGTTTCGATTCTTGCAGTGTGCAAATGTCAGAGATATTTGTTCGGTCGGACACTGTGAACAAAGGCTCGAACACAGGAAGATTGTCTTTTACTGCCGGCAGGGGACGCAGTCTTATGACTGACACCCAACTTCCGCAGCCCTCTGCCAAGCTATTTATTGAGAGTATATGCACATTTAAGTGATACATTAGTAAAACACTGTCTTCTTGATTTGAATACCACCCCCATGGACGTCCCAATCACCAACAACTATAAACAACAGAACATATACTTTTTAATGGGTTGTGCTTACCATGAACTGATAGATTTGTAACCTGGCTAATGAACTCTTCCTGTGAAGGAGTTTACCAAGTCCTAAATTAGTCCAAGGCCAGATCTCCTACATGAAGATGACATTTTAACAGGGTGTGTCTGTTCACCTCAGATTGACCCCAGATTTTCTGTTCTGCCATTGTGCGTGCCTTGTGTTCGGCGGCATGAAATTTTTAAATATGATAACTTATTTTCTGTCTATTCTCTATCAGCAAGTCCTCAAGAGTGGGTAGGGCGGTGCCAATGATTTTTTTTTCCCGCCGTCCTAACTGTCCGTTGAAGTCGGATTTCAGTGTGCTGATTGTGCTATTGTTATACAATACTGTTTCCTTTTACATTTGTTGGACTTTCCAATGGAGAGAAATTCTCAAGTACAAAAACATAGAAAAAAAGTAATGAATGATTAGCATGTTCGCCTCACAGTGCAGAGATACTGGGTTCAATTCCAGCTCCAGCCTTTTTGTGCGGAATTTTCATGTTCTCTCCTTGCCCATGTGGGTTTTCCCCGGGTACTCTGGTGTTCTTCCCACATTTCAAAAGCAAACATGGCAGGCTGATTGAACACTCTAAATTGTTCCTGGTTGTGTGAGCACGGATGGTTGTTTGTATCTATGCGGCCCTGCGATTGGCTTGAAAACAGTTGAACCCCTCCACAAGCTGCAAATAATTATATTGAGGAGGCCTTATATCGGATGGATGAATGCAGCCTATATGTGAGAGACGATTATAAACAGGTTTTCACGATAGCAGTCAGGGTATTGCGCGACTAATAAGAAACGAGTGCTTGTTTACTCTTGCATTGATCCGTAGAGTGTAATATTCTGTCTGTCCACTTTACTCTCCATCACTCACTTCGTGACTGACAGCTGATGTTTGTTCGTGTGACTGGAGTCGAACCTGTATTCCAAATGTCTTTAGTATCTCATTCCAAAAAAATTGAATTTAGTAATTTCACCAAAATGGTCCAACGTGTGTATCTTTTGCTATCATCATAAGTCCTTTCAGGCTTGAGATATGCTGTATACATGAAAAAAAAACCTCAGCGATTCATCCACTTATCCCGGCGGCCATTCTCTGGCTCATTTGCTTCTCATATCCTTCCTGGAGGCTCCGTCGGCAATCTGAAACACACAATCTGGAGTGTGTGTACGTTTCTCAAGGACACGGTTTTGTACCTGTGGTATTTTGAGGGTCTACAGGCTGTCCCATAAAAATGGAACATCTTAACTAGGAATATATGAGTGACTATGTGTTACCATTCCACAATATTCCATATCTTTCGGTATCATTCAATACAAACATAAAAAAATTACAGAAAATAAAAATACCACCCTGTTCTTATGGCACATTCCACCCCCCATTTCACGATAACGTATTTTCCGGTGTATAAGGCGCAGTGCGCCTTAGGCACACCCAAAAGCCTTGATTTTCTTCAAAAGATGACCCTGCGCCTTATACGCAGATCCGCCTGAGATGTGAAGTCATATTGAGCCACAACATCTGAGTCTTTCTGTGTCCTTTGTATCGTGTCACATTGTTTTGTTTTGTTTTGTTTTTTACTTTAAGATGGCGCCGTGTGTGTGGCGGCCTTTACAGCAGCTCCTGTATTTTGTTTTTGCTGCTGTGAAATGTAAATTTCTCTATTGTGAGACAAATAAAGGCCAATCTAATCTAATCTAATCTAATCTAATCTAATCTAATCTAATCTCACAACTACTTTAAACAGCCACTGACTACATCCTCCCGTAGAAAAAGTAGTGTGTAACCCCCGATTCCACAATAGCGTTTTATAATGTGGTGTGCCTTATATTTGGAAAACTTTTATATATTTATATATTAGATTTAGAAAACTTTTAGCATTCATTGAAGGTGTGCCTTATATAGCCTGGAAAACGTTTGAAAATAAACCATTTAATGGGAATGCTCCTCATATCTTTGAAAATTATATTTATTACTGTATTGCGATAAACTGATAAAACCCTGGAATACTTTTGAGCTCATCAAAATCCAGAAAATACCACACATTATATTCTGCAATTTAAATTTTTATGTTTGACATCAAAAAAGCAAAATGATGGCAAAATATTGGCCATAAATATGTCATTAATTGAAAGTCCACCTCATAATGCAGAAAATACGGCACAACAATACATTCAATAAGATCTGACTTAGAGTTCAAAATTTGGAAAACTTTTCTATATTTATATATTATATTTGGGAAACTTGTGTCATTCATTGAAGTTGCACCTTATAGTCAGGTGCGCCTTATATATGGCAATTTTTTTGAAAATACACCATTCATTGGGGGTGCGCCTTACACTTCGGTGCGCCTTATACACCAGAAAATACAGTCATGTCCTATTATTCACATCGTTCCCCGTACCGCCTATTTCAAGATCTTTTTCTTCTTATTGGTCAGCAATCACGTTTTTAACTCCGAAAATGGCATCAACCAGTTACAATATGCTGAAATTGATTTTTTGGGGGAAGTGCAATGATAGACTGCTAATTTTACTTCATAGAAAACGTGCTGTCTGTGGTCCGTGGATGTTACTCCACCTGTATCCGACGTACCTCCGGTTCACACAGCAGTGACCCGTGAGTTCCCCCCCATGACGTCCTGTATGCCTTGATGATGTCTGCATGCGAGTGTGTAATTGTTTCATCAGACCCTTTTGTGGATCAATAACAGACGGTGGCAGACGTGGTGGATTGCGGGTGGGTGTCGGTTGTTTTGCGTGTGGCTGTCAGCGATCATTGGTGGAAGACTCAGTCAGTCTCACCCATCCTCTCCCTGACCTCGCTGCCAATAATGATTCAGTGGAGCAGCAGAGAGTGCTGCTTTGGCATTATCGTCGTGTTGTACAAAAAGTGACACCATAGGGAGTCCTGAGGGCTACGCTAGCGCATTTTCAAACTATTGCTCACTGTCAAAACAAATGAAGAAGAAGGAAGAAAGCGTTCTTGCCGTGCGTGGACGAAGAATGATACATTTAAAAACAAAACAGCCAAGCAATGTGCTTCTCCTTACCTTTTGTCTTTATTTGTACCAAAAACTCAAATTATGTGAAGGAAGTGGACTTTTTTGTTGGTGTATGTTGTCCCGGTGCTTGTGTGGGTTTTCACCGGGTACTCCAGTTTCGTCCCGCGTTCCCAAAAACATGCATGACAGCCTGATTGAACCTTCTAAATCTAAACCAACGGTGTCAAACTCATATTTTGTCGTGGGCCAAATTGTAGTTACGGTTTCCGTTCAAGGGCCGTTATGAATTTGGGGAAACCATTACAATGTTTCTTCCCCTCCACATATTACATATAGAACACACAAGTAATAATTAGTAAATAATTAGTTTTCAAATCTGAAGTAAAAAAACCAGACTATTTTTGTGGTTTACATGATACATTTAAAAACAAAACAGCCAAGCAATGTGCAAATTTCCCCATTGCGGGACGAATAAAGGGATTCTGATTCTGATTCTGAATTTGAAGTTTTAGTTCAGAATTTAGCAAGAATCACTACACTTGTTTCATTTGCTTTCACGGGCCAAATAAAATGATGTGACGGCCCAGATCTGGCCCCTGGGCCTTGACTTTGACACCTGTGCTCTAAATTATCATTGGATGTAAGTGTGATTACGAATGGTTGTTCGGCACTGTATGCCCTGCAATTGGCTGGCAACCAGTTCAGGGTGGCTAATAGAGAATAGACAGAATAGAAGTTATCATATTTAAAAGTTTCATGCTTAGAAGGCCCACAATGAAAGCACAGAACATCTAGGGTCAGTCTGAGGTGAACAGACAGCCTGTTAAACTGTCATCTTCACGTAGGGCAGGGGTGTCAAAGTCATTTTTTGCCGCGGGCCACATTGTAGTTATGGTTTCCTCTCGAGGGCCGTTATGAATTTGGGGAACCCATTAGAATGTTTAAATCCCTTCAAATATTACATATAGAGCACACAGCAAATTAATGAATAACTCGTTTTCAAATCTGAAGTCAAGAATAATGACTTTTATTGTGGTTGACATCCAAAAATATGACATTTTGGCTCAGATTTTAGCAATCATCATAGAATTTAACAAGTTTGATTTGCTTTCGCGGGCCGAAAAAAATGATGTGGTGGGCCGGATTTGGCCCGCGGGCCTTGACTTTGACACCATGACGTAGGGGATCTGGCCTTGGACTAATTTACGACTTGGTAAAGTCCTTAGCCATGTCATTAGCCAGGTTATAAATCAGTCGATGGAATGTCGATGGTCTGTTGTTTTATGGTTGTTGGTGCTTGGGGCGTCCATGGGTGTGGTATTGAAATCAAGAAGACTGTTTTACTAATGTGTCACTTAAATCTGCATATACTCTCAATAAATAGCTTGGCAGAGGGCTGCCGAAGTTGGGCGTCGATCATGAATGACTGCGTCCCCTGCCGGCAGTAAAAGACAATCTTCCTGTGTTCGAGCCTTTGTTCACAGTGTCCGACCGAACATCTCTGACAGTGTCCCCCCGCCTACTACCCAAAGATGTCTGGAATAGGCTCCAAGATAAACGGTTCAAAAAATGGCCCGTTGGTTGGATACTTGCCATTATTTTTAAATATCCATCCATCCTTCCATTTTCCGTACCACTTATTCCTCATTAGAGTCGTGGGGGGTGCTAAAGCCAAAATATATTATATATAATTATATCATTAGAAAGGAGTCCAAGATGGCGCCAAAGTAGGCAGCCGTCAGCAAGTGCTCTCATGAGCCTTGCTTTTTTTGTTGTTCTTGTTTTGTTTTTGTGTTTTCTTTTGTCACTTTGTGCTGTTGCGCCTCATGTGGAATGGATACTCATTGTTTTTCACCATTTTTGGCCACGACATTCATCAAGGAGGAGACTGTGCTGAGCGGTTGCACCTTTTCAGCAGCATGAATATGTCAGTACTGTTTTTGAATGGGAGGAATGTCGGTGCCATTTGACTGTCATCGCTGAACAGTTCTGGGGCCATTGTGCTTTTTTTGCGCCTGTAATGGGCAGCATCATGACAGCCCCGCTTTGTTCAGCGGAAAGGAGCAAAGAAGAAAGGAGCGTCAGCGCAGAGCGCCGATGCGTATGTGGAGCTGTCGCGGCTTGGAATTGAAGCGGATTTATGTGGGACAGGAGATGTGAGACAATCTATTTTTGTCAATGGATGCTACAGATGCCTGTTTGCTTTCAACATTTAGCTTGTAGTTGACGTGCACATTCCACCATGATGTTCCTGATCCACTGGTGAAAAGACGCTTTGATTCTCTCCTCTTTCATCTAGAACTGCTTCATGTAACAAAGAGGGTACAGCAAGTCCTGAAGAATGAATGAATCTCTCTGTGTCTTTGTTTTGTCATATTATTTGTTATTTAGTTTTTTTGTTCTTTTGACTTCAAGACGGTGCCGCGAGAGTGGCTGCCTTTCCAGCAGCTCATGTATTTTGTTTTTCTACTTTCATTCCTTTCATAACTTTGCTGCTGTGAAATGTAAATTTCTCCACTGCGAGACTAGTAAAGGCAAATCCAGCCATTATTTTTCCAGGTCACGCTTGGGGTCATTCGCATTTTAAAACAGAGGGGGAGTCAAGTAAATTTTACTTTTCAATAAGAGGTTGTGTCAGTAGTCTCAACACAATATTCAGATGAATTTTGTATTCATGGAATATGAATATTAATATTCATTACACTTTGTGTATGGACACGTGGGGGCACTTTGAAAATACCCTTGTCAAGAAAATGTTTAACTTGACATCCCTTTTAAGTCAACAAAAGTAATGATTTGTTTGCCTCTGGTGTTTAGTGCACATTTGTTTTGCTTGAATGTGTGAAACGGAGAGCGAATGCATGCTTTCCCTTCGTAACTTTTCTGTTGTTGTTGTGTTCTGTTTTTTTTTTTTTTTAGCCATAGATATTGCTCTATCACGGTCAAACAAGCAGCACATAATCAAAGTGCCAAAACTTGGTGTGACACGTATATTAGCCCACAGTTAAGCAACGAAGCCCTTTTTCCCCCTCCACCGTGCTCCCGCATTATATTCATCGTCCAGGCTGACATTGTACTGCACGAAAGTAAACAATATGCACTTAAAAGCAATTTGACAGCACAAGCCCTTTGACACGTTTCCACACACTATAGAAACAGACAGTGTAAGCGACACGGGAGCTTAGCTAAGCGCTCCACTTCGGCTTCTGGGTGAGCATGTCAAAGTGTTTTGGCACCGCTGAACGCAACGGGGCTCCCGTGACAGGATAAGTTCACTACATGAAGCACCTCAACTGACAGCCAAGGGCGCAGCAATAGCACCTGTGATCTTCTTTTCCTTTCGGCTTTTCCCTTCAGGGGTCGCCACAGCGAATCAATGTCCTCCATCTAACCCGGTTTTGTGCATCCTCTTCTCTCACACCAGCTACCTTCATGTCCTCTTTGACCACATCCATAAACCTCCTCTTCGGTCTTCTTCTCGGTCTCCTGCCTGGCAGTTCAAGGCTCATCATCCTTCTGCCGATATAGCTCATTTCATTTCTAAGCGCCTTTCAAAACTCTCAAGTCACTCTCTCTCCTCTGGACATGTCCAAACCATCTCAGTCTGGCCTCTCTGACTTTCTCTCCAAAGCCTCTCATATGAGTTGTCCCTCTAATGTACTCATTCCTGATCCTATCCAACCTGGTCACTCCCAAAGAAAACCTCAACATCTTCAGCTCTGCTACCTCCTGCTCTGCTTCCTGTCTTTTCTTCAGTGGCACTGTCTCCAGTCCAAACATCATGGCTGGTCTCACCAACGTTTTATACACTTTTCCTTTCATCCTAGCTGAAACCCTTCTATCACACACCACACCTGACATTTTTCTCCAGCCGCTCCAGCCTGCCTGGACACGCTTCTTCACCTCTTTCCCACACTCTCCATTGCTCTGGACAGTTGACCCCAAGTACTTAAAATCCTCCACCTTCTTTATCTCTTCCCCCTGTAGCATCACTCTTGCATTTGGATCCCTCTCATTCACACACATATATTCCGTCTTGCTGCGACTGATCTTCATTCCTCTCCTTTCACGGGCATATCTCCACATCTCTAGTTTCTCCGCTACCTGTTCCCCCTTCTCGCTACAGATCACAATGTCATCTGCAAACATCATGGTCCAAGGAGATTCTTGCAATAGCACCTGTGATGTGTTTGGTTATATCCTTGTCCAATGCAAAAAATGCTTTTCTGCTATCTTACGCAATTATAAACATTTTGGGGTCTGCGTCAATCAGAATCAGAATCATCTCTATTGGCCAATTATGTAGAACACACAATGAATTTCTCTCCAGTAGAACACGGTGCACTGGTATCATCATAAAAAAAAATGTGCACGTGGATCGGTAGCGCCTGCCTGAGGGGAATCGCTGGAAAAGGTGGTGGGCAGGGTACCGAGGGTGCAGTCGCGTTTTCCGCGCCCTTGTTTTTATCTTGCAGTGTGCAAGTCCTCGAGAGTGGGTAGGGCGGTGCCAATTATTTTTTTTCCGCCCTCCTGTAAAGGCCGATTTTGTCAATTTTTTGTCCATCATAGCATATGAATCATTATTTATGGCAGTGAATTGAAATATATATGTCTCTAAATACTAGGGATGGGAGAGTGCCACTATTGGGTATTGGTATCGGTTTTAATAGCAGCTCGATTTTAAAGTATTAAGTAGTCGTAGATGCTGCCAATGCCGGGCAGCGATACAAAGGCAGGAAATGCAATATTACATTGATTAAGTCCTCCGTGATGAATCATGTAAAGTAGAAAGAAAATGTATTTTTTCCATATGTGTAATGAAATGTTTATATCATTGCTCTGTATTGATGTGTATTCAAAGTGTATTCATTCCGGTATTGGTCTGAAAAAATGTGACACAAAATGATATTGAAAGATAATTGTTCAAAATGGGTCCAAAGCACAGACTGAGAACTATGGAATTGTGGAGATACTGCATGAAACTGTTTTTCTGCCATTTTTACTGATTGCAGAAACTGCAAACAAACCGTTTATTTTGTTTTTTGTCTCTACCATTTTGATTAGCACTTGATGCTTTGGCGGTGCCATGATCTCCAATAGTTTCACTGATTATCCATGTTGTAGGAAAAACAAAACCAGCATTTAGGCTTGCAAGCACACACTGCCGCTAATTCTGTCAACAATCATTTTGAGTACCTTGGCATCCAAAACTGGATTTGACCTATTAATCAACACACTGCTTGATTCAGGCGATTGCATTTTGATTATATAGTGGCCTCGAGTCTCTCAAAAACAACCAAAGCTTATTGGTGCTTCATGAGCACTCTCGGTAATGGATCCATTTCCTGTTGCTTCCCCTTGTTGTCCTTTGAGTACTTCAGCATACACGACAGATCGTAATAACAAAAGACGGGTTAGCGAAATATGAGTTTCCATTTATCACATTTCCATGGCAGCTTAAGGTTGCAGATAAGTTGAAGTGTGTCCTAGCTGACTTTGTAAAGCATCGTGTTCGACCCTAGACTGGTCACCAGTCAACCATAGACCACATACAGCGTTACCAATGCTTCACATTCACACCAGAGGACTATTGAGCATCATCAGGATGATTTAAACCACAGGTGTCAAACTCAAGGCCCGGGGGCCAAATCTGGCCCGCCACATCATTTTATTCGGCACCACGAAAGCAAATCAAGCACGCCAAGTACCATGAGGCTTGCTAAAGTCCCAACCAAAATTTCAAATTGTCCCATACGTCTGTGTAGGCTCTCAGTCGTACAGGAGTGGTCCATCGAGGAAAAAGTTTCTTCCGCCGTCATCTTTGAAGATGTTGGCCATTGTGCCGATGTCATTTGACGACAGTGAGGTTAAAATCTTAGCTAAAAAATCTTAGCATGATGCTTGCTAAAGCCTGAAACAAAATTTCAAATTGTTGTATTTAAACCACAATAACAGTCATTATTCTTGACTTCAGATTTGAAAACTAGTTATTCATTAACTCATTCACTGCCAGACGATGTGCAGAAATGGTTTTTGTCATTGTCACTGAAATTGCTGGACCCACAGAATATTGAGTTTTAGGCCTATATTCAATACAGCGTTAGAAACCTTAACTCTGTAAAAGAGTTAATTCCTAAGTTATATGGGTATGGAGTTATCTGAGCTTAAAATGGGGGCGGCTGTACAAAATACAATACAATACATAAATATTGATTTATATAGAGCTTTAGCAGCAGCTGAAGCTGGAACAAAGCACGAACATGGAAAAAAGGGAAATGCTTCCTCCTTGTGAGAGGGAAAAACATTGTCAGAGGTCTGACCAGCGCTTTATCAGCGATTGAGTTGAGTTAACATAGTTATCTGTAAAAAAGAAAAATCCCACAAAAATGTGTTCTCTCAAGCCACTATTGTGTTTTGTTTTGTCCTAGGAAGTGATCGTGGCATGAAAAGACCAGGCGAAAGTCGCCATGATGTGAACCTCTAAGACCCCCCCCACCCTCACCTCACCGCGAATTGACGGCCGCCGTTGTGACCATGAGAGGATTCAATGGCTTGTTAACCCGCCAGCGCCAGCGTCCGCTTGCGTGAGCGCCATCCAACCCCTCCCCACAGATCGCGCACGGCATGGCCTCTCTAGACCTGCCGTACCGCTGTCCTCGCTGTGGGGAGCACAAGCGCTTCCGAAGCCTGTCGTCCCTGCGCGCCCACCTGGAATACAACCACACGTACGAGACCCTTTACGTCCTCTCCAAGTCCAACAGCGTTTGCGACGCCGCCGCCCTGCTGCCCCTCGTGACGGAGGGAACCTTCCTGCCGCCTCCCAACGATAACGGCCCCTTTGAGCCGCTGCAGTCGTCGGCTTTGAAAGAGCGCCGCTTCCCCTGTCGCGAGCGTCCGTCCGTGGACGACCTGAGTTTGACGCCGGCGGGTTCAGACACTTCGGCCAGGTACATCCCCAATGTGGAGTTTCCTCTGGGGGAGATTTTGATGAAGACGGCCATGACATCCACAGACCCCAGGCCTTATGGGAACCCCAGTACAGCCGTGGCCGTAGCAGCTAACGTCGCCGCCAGCGCTGTGGAGGCGGCGTATGAAGAAGGCCTGGCCAGGTTGAAGGCGCGCGCCTTTGAGCGTCTCGAGCTGGACGAAAGAATGGAGAAGCTTTCCGAAGAGGTAAAATAGGACCAGCTTTCAGTTTTATCCCGACACCGAGAACATGCATACGTCCGATGTTGTCATTTGAGGGTACAGACGCTCCCCAACTTACGAACATTAGAGTTATGAATAACGGTACATACAAATATTTTTGCGGGTACAGTATGTCGAAAAATGTTCAGACAGAGATGCTGTCAGTTAAATTTTGTATTGCACGCCTTTTTCCGGCATTGCTCGCTTGCGATTGGCTGTATAGAGTACGTGGGCGGGGAGGAAATACCTCTTCCCAGTTAACGCTCCAGGAGGACGCAATGCATAATAAAAAGTAATGGCTGCTCCCACGTAATTCAATAATTACGTGCCAGGACATTGAGAGGACGTAGAGCACAGTTGTCAAAGTCAAGGCCCGCGGGCCAAATCCGGCCCGCCACATCATTTGTTTCGGCCCGCGAAAGCAAATCAAACTTGTTAAATTCCATGATGATTGCTAAAATCTGAGCCAAAATTTCATATTTTTGGATGTCAACCACAATAAAAGTCATTATTCTTGACTTCAGATTTGAAAATGAGTTATTCATTAATTTGCTGTGTGCTCTATATGTAATATTTGAAGGGATTTAAACATTCTAATGGGTTCCCCAAATTCATAACGGCCCTCGACAGGAAACCATAACTACAATGTGGCCCACGGCAAAAAATGACTTTGACACCCCTGATGTAGAGGGTCTCGTACATGTGGTTGTATTCCAGTGATGTAGTCGGTGGCTGCTGACACTAGTTCACAGATCTGATGTGGCTCAATATGACTAAAGATATAAGGCACACCTGCGTATAAGGCGCAAGGTCACCTTTTGAAGAAAATCAAGGCTTTTGGGTGCACCTCATACACTGGAAAATACAGTACCAATCTTCCTTTTTTAAAACATTTATGTTCCTTAGTGGTGGAATATTTTGGCCTTAAAAATGTCCTAAACTTTCAGAAATAAACACGTTTTTTTGGGGGGGACACTCAATACAAAAACAAGCAAAAAAAACGCCAAATTTTCCATTTCTAATCATTGTGCCATTAAGGCAAAATTATTGAGAAAAGATTACGTCGGACGATGTATTTTTAAGAGATTACCAAAATGAAACGCTGTTTTATATATCCATGCATGCACCGCACACTACTTCTTCTATGGTGGGAATTGGAGCCCCCCCCCCCCAGCCGCCCCTCCCAACATGACCAGGCTGCAATGGATGCCGAATGTGCACCATTTGACACAATATTGTACAGTAACATGTGAGCATGGCATCAAAGTCTGTTTAAAATGAAAATGGTGTGCTCCTGAATGCGGCCCAGTTTTTAAAAAAGTTAATAACAAAGCTTATTTTTTTTTAAGTACTGTCAAGTATAAATTTATAGACTCAGTTTTGTCATGTTTTAAAATGCTTACTGCAAAATGTACAACGCTATGGTTTGCTATCCTAAAGCGCGACTTCTGTCGTCTTGTAGGTGGAGCAGAAAATAGCAGCCCGCGTAGGCCGTCTCCAGGCCGAACTGGAGAGAAAAAGCTCCGAGCTGGAACGGGCCAAACACGAAAGCGAGCGGCTCAGCCAGGAAAAACAAGAACTTGAGGACAAGGCCCTGGAGCTCTCCCGGCAGGTGGACGTCTCGGTAGAAATGCTGGCCAACCTAAAACAGGATCTGGTGAACAAGGAGGCGGAGCTTAATCACAAGCAGCAGTAAGTGACAGACGGCCTTGGTCATGTCAAGCGAAACATCTCGAATACATCACCGCTTTCGTTTGGTGTCGTAACTCTAATTCCTTCCTCACTTATCATCTGCATTAAGTCTGTTTAACTCATACACTGCCAGATGATGTGCAAAAATGTGTCTACTCCAGTGCCAGGGTTTTTGTCATTTTCACTCAAATTGCAGGACCAACAGGATATTGAGTTTCAAGACGACATAAACATTCAGTGCAGCGTAAGAAACCATAGTTCTCTTCTTTCATCAGGAAAAAAAGAGTTCATTCCTAAGTTATATCGATCTGGAGTTATCTGAGCTTGAAAGAGGGGCGACTGTACAAAATACAATACATACATATTGATTTATATAGCGCTTTAACAACAGCTGAAGCTGTAACAAAGCGCTGACATGGACACAAGGCAAATGTTCCCCTTCGTGGAAGGGAAAAACATTGTCAGAGGTCTGACCAGCACTTTATCGGCACCCCCCACAAAAAAAAAAAAATAGGGAATGGCGCTCCACGTCACACTTTTCAATTCCCGAATAAATTCGGGAATGGCAGCGATTAAGTTAACATTTAGAGGCTGATAGCCTGACTAAAAAACCCTTTCAAAACTCATGGCTTAGAGTTTTGGACGTATCACAAGCGGGACTTGACGCGAAATTATATTTCATCTTTGGTTAATGTGCACGCCGCTGCTTTTGTATTACAGTCACGACATTGGTCCAATCCTTTTCTATCAGCTTTCATTAGCAGATTGATTTTTTTTTTGCAACCATACACAGTGTCGCCTTTCACCGTGGGAAATGAGAATCCATCAAATATTCCGCTTGCAGACTAAAGTATTGGCAGAGCGAGGCCAATTGCTTCCTTTTTTTATTTTGCTATAGAATCAGAGCAACTTTGAAAACAGCATGACTAGTAATAAAATATAATAATTGTCGACGAAGACCAATGCAGAAATATGACTTTAAGGGAGAGACGGTTTCAATGACAAAACAGTGGCTTGTGCCCGCAATAAGTTACATTTGACATTTCATAAAAATAAGCAAAAGCAATCCGGAGAAATTAATTCTTCAAACTCACTGAGCTAAAGTGGAGAAAAATGTGCTGATGTTGCATTTTTTACGGCATTTATGAAATCAATATTTTACTTTTGTCTACGTGGAATTCGTCTCTTCCTCCTTTTCACCGGGTGCTTTCATGAGTTGGCTCATTTTTTACGATTCTATTCATAGAAGTCTTGGTGGAACATGAATCGCACAGTCTGGTGGTGGAAGTCATTTTTGGACATGAATATGATGAGCCTGGTTGATGTTCTCGCTCAACACGGCGATAGAAAAAGCATGACCAGAATTACTTTAAAAAATTGTCCTGAATTAGATACAGAGAAGCATTTACTATGTTGCCCAAAAAGAGAATGGAATCTATGTTTAATGTCAATGTTCACATGACATGCTAAAACTATTCATAAAAAATGATTAAAACATAGCAGTGACTCGCTTAAGAGTCCGCACATTTTTTCTCCAGTCCTTTCACTTTCATGGCAGTGCTAACTTGGGAGATATTGACACATATTGGCCAGTTTCGCCATTAATCGAAACAAAAAAACCACAGGGTTATTGATTATTCAGCAACGACACACTCCATGTCGTCACTGTCAGGTGGAATCTTGACATCTCAAAATGCCATTTTGCATGATATACCGAACCCGACAGCGTTCAAATTGTTATTATCTGTATTTTACATCGCTGTAATATTGTATTGCATACCAATATAACCACAACCTGAGAATTGTGCTCAGTAGCTAGTTTAATACAATCATTAATACATTACACCACAGGTGTCAAAGTCAAGGCCCGCGGGCCAAATCTGGCCCGCCACATCATTTTTTTCGGCCCGCAAAAGCAAATCAAACTTGTTAAATTCCATGATGATTGCTAAAATCTGAGCCAAAATTTCATATTTTTGGATGTCAACCACAATAAAAGTCATTATTCTTGACTTCAGATTTGAAAACGAGTTATTCATTAATTTGCTGTGTGCTCTATATGTAATATTTGAAGGGATTTAAACATTCTAATGGGTTCCCCAAATTCATAACGGCCCTCGAGAGGAAACCATAACTACAATGTGGCCCGTGGCAAAAAATGACTTTGACACCCCTGCATTACACCCAATAAATAAAATACACATTTATAACACAGTCATAATTTGCACTTGTTCAATATTAATGAGGCAGCGGTGTGAATTTGCTCAAATCCTCGGCGGCACCTGTGAAAGGGGTCATAATTAGCATTCAAAGAGAATCCCTCCTTCAAAAGATTATTCAGTCAGGCCTGTTCCAGCGAGGTGTCTGACTGTACCGGACGAGCTTGATCTGACAAGGGGACAGTGAACGAAGTGCTTGTTAGCGGTGCTATGAATAACATTTTGCAAATGGATGCGTTTTATAATCAATACGGTTTTAAATCTCATGACAGAAATATTGAATTGTAAATTAAAGAAACTACGGTTTTGCACCACAAGTCTTTATAAGCATTCATTTTAATAGGGAACAATATGTAGCCATGACTAGTGGCTAGTGACTAGCGGCTAGCACGCTTGTCATAAAATCTTCACCTGAAGGTGTACACACTTCATTCAATAAGATGGCCGCCCCCCATCCTTATCTCACAGTGTGTGAGTGGGGGACAGGGGGTTGCACTTGTGCCTCATATTTTGCCCAGTGTATTTTAGAAACACTTTGACAAGGCTCTGAACCAGCGTGTCACCCGCACAGTGTAGTTTGGACCGTTGAGATGGTTAAATGGTCTTTGTCTTACGCACATCCGCACAGCCGGTTTACGATGTCTCAAGCAGTGCAGCCATAGAATCCTAACTTTGAATCACCAATTGTTGTCATGTCAGAGTCATCACACATTGATATGAATTTTGTTAGCGGCAAATAGCTGACACGTGTTGATCTTATTGCTTTATGTAAAGCCAATTGTGCAATTATTGACAACATTCACTTGTCATTTCCTTCATTTTGGTGTCAATGGATTTCCACGACTATTTTCAGAGTGACAGTTGAGAAGTCATCTGAACCTGATGGCACATTATTTTTAGTCCACAGCACCCCAATTTCAAGAAATAGTCGCATGACTCTTGCATAAGTAAGTATAATCAGGCTGGGCCATATTCAGCAGCTGACTTTCAGTTGTTTTTTTAAACCAATGAGGAAGAAGGCATTTTGTCTCTCAGTGCCTTTAGTGTCACTTTTTGGAGACTATTGTGCTTACATTTTTTTTTGTCCAGCAAAGACCTTCAAAAGTCAAGTCATGCAAACTGAACTGGTTTCTTTTGCAAAAGTTGGCCTGAGTTCATAACACAAAATGAGAAGAAAAAGTCGCGATCTCAATGTCACTTAAATATTTATAACCTACATAATGACATGTGTTTTTGAAAGTCCGTTTGAACGTGTTGTTTTTAAAATCCTCAAGTAACTAAGTAGGTATGTAAATAAACAGCCAACCAAATAAATTAAATTAATACACAGACGACCAACAAACAAATAAATTAACTGCTAACCAAATACATGGGTAACTAGATAGCTAGATAGCTACATAGATAGCGAGCTAGCTAGCTAGCTAGCTAGAGAGAGAGAAAGAGACAAAGAGAGAGAGAGAGAGAGAGAGAGAGAGAGAGAGAGAGAGAGAGAGGCAGGCAGATAGATAGATAGATAGATAGATAGATAGATAGATAGATAGATAGATAGATAGATAGATAGATAGATAGATAGATAGATAGATAGATAGATAGATAGATAGATAGATAGATAGATAGATAGATAGATAGATAGATATTCAAATTAAAAAATAATAATACAGTGGATACATAAATAAATAGGTGTGCCAACAAAGGTCCATCAGTTTTGCTCGAGTAATAAGAGGTAGTTGTGAACACTTTTTGGATTTTGAAGTGACAATAGTGTTTTTCTCTCCTCAGGGAGGTGGCCCAGATCGACCAGTTCCTGCAGGAGACGGCGGCGCGCGAGGCCAACGCTAAAGTTCGCCTGCAGCAGTTCATCGAGGAACTGCTGGACCGCGCTGACCGCGCCGAGAAGCAGTTACAAATCATCAGCAGCTGCGGCACCACGCCCAACGGTAGCCTGGGACGCTGCAGTCTCCAAGGCAAAGACAACGGACGGCAGGTAAGGAAAGAATAGAACGACTAGCGCATTTGCGGCGTGGTTAGCCGCTCCGACCCACATGGTTTGAAACCCTATTGGTGTGTGTCAATTGGTGTTTATACCTTGCGATTGATTGACGGACAGTCAAGGGTGTACTTCGAGGTTTAAATCCTCGTATGAGCTCAACACAATTTAATGTTTTTTAAGGATTTATTTATTTATTTAATTTTACATACAGTGATACCTCGGCTTACGAACGCTTTAGCTAACGAACTTTTCGCCCCCGAACTTTTCGCCCCCGAACTTTTCGCCCCCAAACTTTTCGCCCCCGCCTCCAGTCTTCGGTTTAGGCTGCATGTGATTGGTCAAGATCCATTATAAAGGAGGGAGGGGACACATGCGTCAGTCAGCGCGGGGGGGTTACAGAAACACAGAGCTGCACATGAAAAAAAAGAGTGAGAAAATGGATAGAAAATGGATAGAAAAGAGTGAAATTTGGACTCGTTTCAACTTTATTGAGTTCAAAGGCAGAGTGTAGACTGCAAGGTTAAAATATCCCATCAATCAGGCTCCACAAATAACCAGCACAAGCCATCTGTCCAATTTGAACAGTAGACAAGCAAGGGAAGCAGCGATTAATGAAGTTTCTAGTGTGTCTGCCTGCATCTGTTGCAATATCAAAACTTCCAAGATGTACAACCCAGAGCTCCTTGAGACACTTTATGCAAAAAGCTATCCATGCCATCAAGCCATCAACGACCAACACAAAGGTAAATAAAACAACTTTATTCTACAGGACAGTTTATTTCTATAATTACAATACCATAGCACATTTATTATACATAAAATAACGTATATTTTGTGTCGTTTTAAGGCGTATTTAGTAGAAAATTATGTTTTATGGGGACCTGGGAACAGGTTATTCTCATTATAATGGTTTCCTATGGGAAATTAATATTTGGAATACACACTTTTCGCCTTACACACACTTCCTGGGAACCAATTAAGTTTGTAAGCCAAGGTATCACTGTATTTCCCATTTTTTTTATTTTTCATGATTTGTATACACCAATATTGTTTTTTTTTCTTGTTCAAAACAATGCCTTTTCATCATGAGATTTCGATTCGAATTTACCAGGGTATTTTTTTACGTATTATAATAATCCCTAAAACATCAATGCTATTCCCCAATCGTAATTTGCTACATGCAGTCAATGTTTTTAGAATCAAGAACGACTATTTTCGAGAAAAGGTCATGATGTACAACTACCAGAAAGAGACAAAATAGCCCCGTTGATCTCATCCCACATTGATAAAAACGTAACGACCAAGCATGTCACTTATTTAGATGATCATCCAGAATTTCCCATGCGAGAGACCGAGAGAGAAGCCACCTGCTCTAAGGCACAGATGGATGCGTTTCCATGGAAACCACTTCTTGCTTCTCATTCAAGGTTTCGAGATGATTTTTCGGCGTGATGCAACACGCTGCAGATCTGCCATCCACTAAACAGCGTGTCAAACTCTCAAAGCTTCTTTCAGCAGTAAGGCAAGAAAAGATTTATGTGCCTGTAAAATGGTTGCCGGGCTGGGACAATTGCTTTTGCTGAGGGTCGAATATTCCAACATTCCGAGATTCTCCTCCTCTGTGTACAGTTAGCCATCAAGCTATGCCTCCAAGCCCCCCACCAAAATGCACGCCCCCACGCCACACTCCAAGATGCTATGCCACAAGCTAGTTTATGCCGGGTCGGGTGCCTCGACTGTAAATTGGCATACCGCTAGTTTCAATTGGCCTCTTGCAGACTTTTCTATATATATTTTACATGTAAAGTTTTAATTTTACGAGGAACAAAAAAAATTACAAGACTGACAATGACATTTTTGATGTGAATTTAAAAATAGCAATCGTCATGACATCCGTTTTTGTAAATTGTCGTACGCAGGCTCCATCTAGTGGTAAGCAAAGGAATCGTTCAATTAAAAGTTCAATTGATAATCATAATACAGTGAGACCTCAACTTACGAACTCAATTGGTTCCCAGACAGCGTGTGTAAGGCGAAAAGTGTGTATCTCAAAAAAGTAATTCCCATAGGAAACCATTAAAATGGGAATAATCCATTCCATAAAATATACTTTTCAACTAAATAAGCCTTAAAACTACACACAACTTACCTTATTCTCTGTATAATAAATGTGCTCGAGTATTGTAATGAAAGAAATACACTGCATTGTATCATAAAGTCACTTTATTTACATTTGTGATGGTCATTTATGGCTTGATGGAATGGCGTTGGAGGTCGAAGGTCAAAGAGAATTGCTGTTTGGAAAGAGGCGCATTACATGAGGACTGTAATTAAAGAAATAAACTGTGCTGTAAAATAAAGTTTTATTTACCTTTTTGATGGTCGTTGATGGCTTATGGAAGGAGAGTCACCTTCCATAAGGACTGTTGGTAACCTAACCACTGGTGCTGTTTGGTTGTGTGCTTCCGCCGAAGATCACTCCGCCAGCTGTGGTGGGTGTGTATTATGAAAATAGTGCTTATTATAAGGTTCAATTTTCAGAAATTTGACGTTTGTAAGACAAAAAGTTTGTAAGTTGAGGTCTCACTGTATATTCATTTCATTTCTAATCGCCTTAAGGCGACTCTCAAGGACACTTTACAGTCACGGGATTGTGTTTTGTGCGGGTGAGCAGCGGAAGATAGTTTACCAAGTGCAATTTTTGGGGGGATTTTTCATTTGTTTTCAGTAAAACACATTTGCATTCAATAATCCGGAAACCATTTTTTTATTTCTGTCCAATTAATATTTCACCTAGCAGTTTTTTTGGTACCTGATGTAAGAATTTCAAGAATCTCTGGCGTAAGCATTGGCGTTCCTTCACACGCTTAGATAAGCTTTTATTCTTAGCTGATGTCATCCACATCATGTATTTACATGTCTTTATGCATACTTTGCGACCTTCTCGAGGGGCTTATCATACATGTGCCACGTTGCGGTTCAAAGCTGATCAACAGTGTTGAATTAACTCCCAAACTCATTCACTGCCAGACGATGTTCAAAAATATGTCCACTCCAGTGCCAGGGTTTTTGTCATTTCCATTAAAATTGCACTCAAATATTGAGTTTTAGGACTACATAAACATTAAATGCAGTGTAAGAAACCCTCGACTCTCTTGTTTCATCAGAAAAAAAAGAGTTAATTCCTAAATTATGTGGGTCTGGAGTTATCTGAGCTTGAAATGGGGGCGGCTGTACAAAAGGCAAATGCTGCCCCCTTGTGAGAGGGAAAAACATTGCTAGAGGTCTGACCAGAGCTTGATTTACAGCCCCCGCAAGAAAAACCAAAACCCGAACAAATTCGTGAATGCCGCTCCACGTCATGCTTTTCAATTCCCGAATAAATTTGGGAATGGCAGTGAATGAGCTAGTCAAAAGTCATCATTTTGCAAAGGCAGACATTTTGACGCATTTCTTTCATCAAAAGGTCCATCGGAGAGTTTGAGGCGTGACAATTGAAAATATGACGTAGAGCACAATTCCCGAATTTGTTTGGGAATTTTTTTTGTTGTTGTTTGAGTGCCGATAAAGCGCTGGCCTCTCGTGCGGCAATGTTTTTTCCCTTCCGCAAGGGGTAGCATTTCCCTTTTTTCCACCTTAGCGCTTTGTTCCAGCTTCAGCTGTTGTTAAAGCGCTACATGAACCAATATGGATGTAATGCATTCTATTTTGGACAGCCGCCCTCATTTCAAGCTCATATAACTCCAGACCCATATAATTTAGTAATTAACTCTTTCTTTTCTGATGACAGAAGAGAATTTAAGGTTTCTTATGCTTATGTTTATGTAGTCCTAAAACTGAATATTTTGTGGGTCCTGGAATTCGAGTGACAATGACAAAATCCCTGGTACTGGATGGGACACATTTTTTTGCACATTGTCTGGCAGTGAATGAGTTAAAGCTTTGACCTCCTCTGCTGTCCCTGTGAGCTATCCTGGAGTCGCCTTTCTTGACCCTGCACTGGGCATGAGGTCACCCAGCATTTTACATTTATAGAGCAATTTTTTTTTTCTCTTTTCATGTTTTCACATTGTTGCAGTTGGCAGCAGTTCACATTCGCGTACTGTACAACGGATCCGAATCCAAAAGCTCCGGCAGCACAAAAAAGCTGCAGCACAAAAACAGCTTCGGGCAAGCGAGTGAAGGTCAGCTTGTGCTCACCCAGTAAAAATAGTCTTCCCATATGAAGCTTTCTTAACGCTGCACTTGTGCTCCCGTAGCACCACCTTCAGGTCAATTCTCTTCGAAGGGATCCATTTTGCAATCAAGTAACCATTATGTAATTGTTTGGAACTGGTGCTCGGTTGTAATAGAGGACATGAGCTATCACAGCCTTGCAGTTTCTGATGTTTAAAACCGCAAATGAGGCTGCTGTTCATTATCATGCAGCGGTCTAAGTTGATGTTTTATTGTATGAAAAGCCTCCTCGCCACTGGGGAAGCAATTAAAGGCACAGCGGGGTGCGCCTGCCCACACACAGCAAAGGTCGCCGCAAAATACACTTTGACTAACACTATTTCCCCCCCTTTTGCTCAGACTTTTATGTTTTCTAGATAATAAATTAAATCTGAATAAAAATGTCTCTGCAGAGAAACTCCAGCATCTCTGGAAGCACACGAGGCATCTACCAAGCGTCTGAAAGACGCTCCTCACCCAGTACAGGGTAAGGTACAGCTGTTTCAATCTGCTTCATTATAAATATGATGTGCATGTGTATCTTGCGGGTGTGGTATTTCGGGGGAGGAGGGGGGAATGGGAGGGATCATAATGCAAATTCACAACATGTCAAAATAATGACATACAGTAATAAAACGGTGGCATGGTAGTCATCTGGGTGTTTGCATGTCCTCCCTGTGCCTGTGTGGGTTTTCTACAGGTAATCTAGTTTCCTCCTACTATTGAATTAAAAAAAGCACACAAGATGCCTTCTCCTTTCTTGACAACGGAATGATCAGAAAGTCAGTGCAAACCACGTTTTACACCCCCCCCCCCCAAAAAAAAAAAAAAAAGAAAAGAAAAAATTGCAAACAACGCCATTCCTAGTTTACTGTCAAACTTAACATCAAACCAAAAAAAGCAATCACTTTTTGGAAGTCTCCTTCGCTTGACAACACAAATCCCAGAGACATTTTAAATCATTCACTGCCATTCCTGAATTTATTCGGGAATTGAAAAGCATGACGTGGAGCGCCATTCCCGAATTTGTTCGGGTTTTGGTTTTTCTTGCAAGGAGTGCCGATAAAGCGCTGGTGAGACCTTTGGCAATGTTTTTCCCACAAGGGGGCAGCATTTGCCTTTCGTACAGCCGCTCCCACTTCCAATGCAGAAAACTCCAGAGCCATATAATTTAGGAATTAACTATTTTTTTCTCTGATGAAAGAAGTCTAATGTTTCATCCACTGTATTGAATGCTTATGTAGTCCAGAAACTAAATATTCCGTGAGTTCTGCAATTTGAGTGAAAATGACAAAAACCCTGGCGCTGTAGTGGACACATTTTTGCACATCGTCTGGCAGTGAATATGTTAATGATAAATTAGTTTTCAAATCTGGAGTCAAGAATAATGACTTTTATTGTGGTTTACATACGACAATGTGAAATTTAGGTTCGGACTTAAGCAAGCATCATGGCACTTGCTTGATACTGCTTTTATGGGCCAAACTGTCACGGTTTGCGAGGTGGTGATGGCGGGTGCGGATCCCAAAATACAGGCAGGAGGGAGCAGGAGGTTGTTTGACAAATTGTATTAAAATAAAGTCAGCAGGAACAAAATGTAAAACATCAAAATGGAAAAAATACAAAGTAGCAAAAGAAAACCAAGTGTAAAAGTCCGCCAAGGTTAAACAAACACATACACAATGTATGCAGCCAACAAGCAGCAAACAATGAACCGACACCGGATGGTCGTGCCGGGTCTCCTTTTAAGTGACAGTGATTATAACGACCAGCACCTGCGAGGCTGCCGGCAGGGCTGACGTCGCTACCCGTTGGTCGCCAATCTGATCGGGACGACCAGCACCTGTGCAGGTGCAGGCGGGGCCGACAGCGCCCCCCGTTGGTCGTCAACCAGATCATGACACAAACAAAATGATGTGGCGGGCCGAATTTGGCCCCTAGGCCTTGACTTTGACACCTCTGCACTAAATTATCCCGTGGTGTTAGTGCGGGTCTCAAATGTTGTTCACCTATTCTACGAGTTCCCTTTTTAATTAAATACTAAGAGTATTTTAACCTAAATATCTGCTTCTCGCTTGGAACAAACGTGACATCAGACACGTCACTTTCTCCGTGTGCAGCTCAATCTGTGATTTGCGGAAACACACTACGCTCGATCTGTCTCACCAACGCCCGTCTTCTTCTGCTAACTGGGTGCGACTGTACCAACGGATATCTTTAGAGGAAAGCACTGCGTTAGTTCACACGTTGACATCTAGTCACTGCGTGAGGTCCGACTTCGCCGCCATTTGGGATGCAAATGTTTCCTATGGGTCGTCACACCATTCCCGTCACACATCAGAGTTAGTCACGGCGACACACAGTCGGTTCCGACAGCCTTCTGTCTCGGTGATGAGTTCCTCGTTTTGGACTAACTGTGCAACTGTTCTGTGACCTCAACAGCTATTTATAAAACCACCATAAGCCCGTATTGCGTCAGTTTTACACCACAAGTGATTGCTATTTTTTTTATTTTTGTCCCTCATCAATTACTCTGGTGGACAGCAAATTTGAATCAGCAATGGCTTTTGTGTCCGTGAATAATACTTTAGATGCAGACTTCAAAAATGTACTTCAGGTTTGGGAGATATTTTGATTTTAACTCATTTTCTGTCGTACGATGTGCAAAAAGGTGTCCACCCCAGTGCCAGGGTTTTTGTCATTTTTACTCAAATTGCATGACCCACAGAATATTGAGTTTTATGACCACATAAACATCTAAAAAAAGTTTAGAAACCTTAGACTGTCGTCTTTCATCAGAAAAAAAGACTTAATTCCCAAGTTATATGGTCTGGAGTTATCCGAGCTTGAAATGGGGGCAGATGTACACAATACAATACACATTGATTCATATAGCGCTTTCAGAATCAGAATCAGAATCAGAATCAGAATACCTTTATTCGTCCCGCAATGGGGAAATTTGCAGTCCACAGCAGCAATTGAAGAGGGATGGGGTTGGGGTGGGAGTGAAAGGATAGAAAACAACAGCTTTAACAACAGCTGAAGCTGTAACAAAGCACTAACATGAACGAAAGGCAAAGGCTGCCCCCTCGTGGAAGGGATAAACATTGCCAGAGGTCTGACCAGTGCTTTATCAGCACCCCCCGCAAGAAAAACCTAAACCAGGACAAATTCGGGAATGGTGCTACATGTCACGCTTTTTAATTCCTGAATAAATTCACGACTGGCAGCGAATTAGTTAAATTTTGACCTTAAAAAAAGGTTGCGCAATTTGGATTTCTCCATCCAGGCATTTAGCCATTTTTGATCCACTTTATCCTCACAAGGGCTGCCGGGGGATGTTAGATCATACCCCAAGTCTCTTTGCGTAATAGGCAGAGGACACCCTGAACTGGTTGCCAGCCAATCGCAGAGCATGCAGACCCGAACAACCATTCGCATTCACAATCACACTTAAGGACAATTTAGAGCGTTCCGTGAACCTGCCATCTCTATTTTTAGAATGTGGGAAGAAACCAGAGTACCCGGAGAAAACCCACAGTCGTGCTAACCCCTTGGCCACTGGGCCGCCCTTGGATTTGACTCCTAATTGTAATTGCTGAATCTAACTCTTAATTGTCTCACTGAATATATTACAGAAGATCCTATTTGCGCTCTTTGGCTCACTAAAACAGCAGCACCAATGAAATCCTCTCGGGTGAATTCAAATGTGGAGACATACCGCATCTTGACAAGCAGTTACATACGCAGTGTTAAAGATCTCATATATGGAGAATTCTCACATATATTTATCTATCTTGTCATGTCTCATTTTAGCGCATCGGGTCGGATCAAGTCGGTCTCACAGGGTTCCGGCGGATACGACAGCGACGGCGTCGAGATGCACCCCATGGAGGAGTACCCAGAGGCTCAGTACTACCACATGCAGTGCCGCCTGAACGAAATGGCTTACGAGCGCTCGCCCGGATGTGGCGAAGGAGGGAGGAACTGGGGTCTCCGCAAACAAGCCATTCAGAATTGGCAGCGGCGGCCTTACAGGAACAGCACCGAGGGCGAGGAAGGAGACATGTCCGACGTGGGTTCGAGGACAACCGATTCCGAAATGGACATGTGGGAGCAGGAGAGGAGGGCAGTTGCGGAGGTGCAGCAGTCGGGTGCTCCCTATTCTTACCATGGAAGGGCTGAACATCGAGCAAACACAGGTATCGTGTAACAACGTTTTACAAGGTATTTCTAGGTGACAAAAAGCATTTTAACATTCATCAACAATCATTTTGTGTCTGCATTCACACTTCTCAGGATGAGTCTCGGTTTCAGCATTTGTGTGTTCGCGTGTTGCCATCACACATTCTCTGTTTTCTATGTATGTATTTATTTATTTATTTATTTATTTATGTTTTTGTTTTATTTATTTTTATTTATTTTGTTTATTTACATATTGTTTACTTATTTGTGTATTGGATTATTCATGCATCCTCCACCGTTCCCACCGTTGAACATCCAAAGTGTGTTACCTGAATATAAAATTCTCAATAGTTCACAAGTGTAAGCTTTAATGAGAGTTTTGGAAGGTGCTTATGAATGAAATATTTAATAATAATAATAATAATAATAATAATAATAATAATAATAATAATAATAATAATACTTATTATTATTATTATTATTATTATTATTATCTCTCATCTCTCATCTCATTTTCCGTACCGCATATTCCTCATTAGGGTCGCGGGGGTTGCTGGAGCCTATTTCAGCTGTCTTCGGGCACGAGGCGGGGGACACCCTGAATTGGTTGCCAGCCAATCGCAGGGCACACAAAGACATACGTACAACAGTCACTCTCACACTCACACCTAGGGACAATTTGGAGTGGTCAATCTGCCTGCCATGCATATTTTTGGAGTGTGGGAGGAAACCGGAGGACCCGGAGAAAACCCACGCGGGTCCGGGGAGAACATGCAAACTCCACACAGGGAGGCTGGACCGGGACGCGAACCGGCGACCTCTGCACTGTGAAGCCAGTGTGCTAACGACTCGACTACCGGGCCGCCCTTATTATTATTATTATTATTATTATTATTATTATTATTATTATTATTATTATTATTATTATTATTATTATTATTATTATTATAAACCCACTTTCACCCCCACCCCTACCCCATCCTTTTTCAATTGCTGCTGTGGACTGCAAATTTCCCCATTGTGGTACGAATAAAGGTATTCTGATTCTGATTCTGATTGCAGGATATACCCTCAGCAAATTGCTCAAATTCACCAGATTTTTTTAACAACTTCCTGTTTCAAGGGCAGGTTAAATAATTTCCTATTTAAAGACACGGTGACACCTGGTGATTTATTTGCAGCATAACACATCTCAATTGGGAAAGCTCATTCAGTTTCAATGCGATATCATGACTCAAAATGTGCTACCTATTGAACGAAAAGGAGTGTGACAGCAGTTCATACTCAACATTTTACTCACGTTCCCTTCTGGCAGGGTTTTTTAAATCACATATTACAGATACTCGCATACGTATGTTTCTTTCCCTAGCATATAAAATACAGTTTTTTTTCTTTCTTTTTTTTAGTTTGTTTGGCAGTTATAAGTATAGGTGGTTTGTGTATGTGAGGAAGTAAGAGTGTCAGTGGCGGTTTACAGGCCTGATGGTTTGGAGCAGACGGCCTTGGACGCTCAAAGATGAAGATGAGTCACCTCCAAGCAATCTCCCGTCAACGCTGGTGCTTATTTTCGGTCTGCTCTTCACGATCTGCACACATACGAAGCTGTTAGCATGGCTTTCCAAATGAATACCTTCACACTTATATACATCTACCCTGTCTGTACATCCGTTACAAATGCGCCTCAATCTGGTGCTGGCAACACTCTCCCAAATTACGTGACTCAAATAGAATTTGTCAACTCTATGATTATGGGCTTAAAAAAAACACAGAAAAAAAGAGATGTGTCAATAAGTGTTCCAGGACAAGCACCACAAAAGACATTTTAAGGCCATTCCAAGGCCCCCTAAAAATCATACATGAATGTTTTCTAAAGCATAAAAATGCATCAAAATATCTCACAAATACATATTACGATTAGATGATTTCACAATAAACAAGAGTGATGTGTTATTTTAAAAAAATGTAAGAATAAAGTGATGCTTTTGACTTTAAACCAATCCTAATCTTATTTTTGCCCTCTTTATTTCCTGTTCTCTCTCAGAAGTGTTTTTTCCTCTGAGTTTTATCAATAACTGAGCCTAGGATGTTCGTTTTTGTTGGCTTTTAACAATCGTTTAACAATCGTTCATATGACTTTGTTTTTACAATGTTTGTCCGACATGTCATTCAAAAAGCCCAAATGCCGAATCACTCATCTGTATTACACGGTGGTATATTAGGCAGACAAATCCGTGACCATCACTCACAGCCGGTCTTACAAGCTACCATACATTTTTGTAACATGATTAATCATTTAATATATCCATGTTTTTGGCGGATGCAAAATTTGCAACTCCTCTGGCGCTTGAAACAAACCCTCACCGGTTCTTGAAGGTAAAAGAACTGCTCTTGTTTGTGAGATTGGTGTAGTTGTCTTGTACGCCTGATAATGTCTCCAAGCAAGTTTTTAAGATAATCATGGCACATCAAAAATAGCTGTCGTTGAATTTCCTCATGAAAATTACCTTTCTAATCATTTCCTCCATTGTTTTTCTACCCGAAGGACGCTGTGAAGGCGTTTACAGCAAACCATGTCGCCACGAGAAGAGCCCTTCCAAATCCAATGAGGTGATCAGTCCAGAGATCCTGAAGATGCGTGCCGGTTTGTTTTGCATCTTCACCTACTTGGATACCAAAACGTTGCTGAGAGCTGCTGAGGTCTGCCGAGACTGGAAGTTTGTTGCCCGTCATCCGGCCGTATGGACCCGAGTCTTGTTAGAGAACGCACGCATTTCCTCCAAGGTGAAAAGAATTTGGTTGTCAATTTTACTCTTTAGGGTCCCAATAAGGACTTCCTAAACCCAGCGGGTGTAAGCGACATTCCACTAAGCGCAGTGTGAAAAGGGGATTAAAAACCGAGATTGTTTTAGATGGGAAAAGTTTGCACCACCCGGTGGACAAGTCCATATTGAAATTTAAAAATCAAGGATGTCAGAACACCAATGCGTGGAAATCATGGAAATGTTTTATGGGAAAAAAAATCTCAAATGGTTGAAACCCCCTAAAATATAATTAATATTAATTTTATGTATATGTAAATTGTGTTAAAAAAATGGATTGTTGATTGTGTAAATATAAATTGAAGGGGGATATTTAAAGGTCATTTTTTTGCGTTAAAAAAATCTTTTTCTGTTTGTTAGTTGTTGGGAACGTTGTCTCAGTGGTGCACTCAGACGCACTCGCTCATCCTGCAGAACCTTAAACCGCGACAACGCGGCAAGAAGGAAACCAAAGAGGAGTACCTGAAAAGCACACGGTGAGCCCCAGTGATAGAAATAGGGTTGAATTTTAAACCTGAATTCTTTGGTGGAGTTTCTTGTACAGCTTCTCTTGCTTGTTTTCACATTCACCATATGGCATTTAAGATCCAGAATTTGTTTTTATTTGTCTCCATCTAGCTAGCTAAATTGCTAGCTAGCAAGCTGGCGGCTCGATAGCAAGCTTAAAAGCTTGACAGGTAGATGCTAGCTAGCTGACTTTTGCTCTCGCTCTGTTTTTCCCACATATCCTGCTATCAATTTAGCTATCTAAATTGCTAGCTGGCTCGCTAGCTAGCTAAATAGCTACACAGGTAGATGCTAGCTAGCTGACTATTTTGCTTTCTCTGTTTTTCCCCACATATCCTATCTGTCGATCTACAGTATCTATCAATCTACAGTGTATATCTCTCTATCTCTTAAATAGCTAGCTAGCAAGCAGGTTAGATAGCTAAATAGCTAGACAGGTAGATGCTCGCGAGCTAACTATTTCCTTCTCTGTTTTTTCCCCACATATCCTGCTATCTATTAATCAATCTGTCCATCCATCCATCCATCCATCCATTTTATGAGAATCCGCTAACCTGATGTCCCCATGTCAGTGGGTGTCTGGAGGAGGGTCTGGAGGCGCTACTGAAAGCCACAGGAAGCAACTTGCTCATTCTCAAGATCTCGCATTGTCCTAACTTGCTGACCGACCGCTCCCTCTGGCTAGCCAGCTGCTACTGCCGAGCTCTGCAAGCTGTCACTTACAGGTATGCCTTCACGTCACTTTTTTATTGTTTTAATTCTTTTTTGACCGGCCTCTCTACGAAGAAAATGAAAGAGACCCCCCCCCCCCCACACACACACACACACACACACACACACACACACACACGCACGCACGCTCACACACACACACACACACACACACACACACACACACACACACACACACACACACACACACACACACAAAATAGCAAGTTAAAACATTAATAGATGAATTCATGATTGTATTGCTGTCATTTTTTATGGTGTGTCTTCAGTTTTTAGTTATTTTTTGTCATTGTTTCATGCATGATTTGGAGTATTAATCCTTAAAACCTTGTTTCAGGAGTGCCACCGACCCAGTTGGCCAAGAGGTGATCTGGGCTCTCGGAGCTGGCTGTAGAGACATTATTTCCCTGCAGGTGGCGCCACTACACCCCTGGTACTTCTGAAATTGAATATTATGGAGCACACGAATGATATGTCAACACTCCCACTCCGGAATCACCCGAAATGACGTTGTTGCTATTGTCCACACTTTCAGCCAACAGCCGGCTCGTTTTAGCAACAGGTGTCTTCAGACCATCGGGAGATGCTGGCCGCATCTTCGTGCGCTCGGCGTCGGGGGGGCGGGATGTGGAATACAGGGCCTGGCCTCACTGGGTAAGTTTTATTATCGTTTTCAGCTACTGCGTAGGTGTTTGATGTGACATGTTGTGATTCTGTCATGAAAAGCAAAAGCGGCAGAAATACTCACGGGCTGTACTTCAGTCCAAATGTCACGTGACATGAGACCAATAATTCGACGTCCCCCCAATTTTTTGGGGGATAGCAAGGAACTGTATGCGGCTGCAAGTGCTGGAGTTGGACCACGTGAGTGAAATCAACCAGGAGGTGGCAGCAGAGGTCTGCAGAGAAGGTTTAAAGGGTCTGGAGATGCTGGTTCTCACCTCCACGCCAGTCACCCCAAAAGCTCTGCTTCACTTCAACAGTGAGTCAAATATGTTTAGCGTCCGTTTATCCATTTCTTTTGTAGCGCTTGTCCTCATCAAGACCGTGAGTAAACTGCAGTAACATCAACGTCTCAAACGTCCATAATAATAATAATAATAATAATAATAATAATAATAATAATAATAATAAAGCACATTTTGAGCGCCTTTCAAAGCTCTCAAGGACACTTCACACCCACAGACAAGCATAGGTACTATAATAAATACAATACAATCACAAGTAGAATGCAATAAATAAAATACAATTATAAATATAATCGAGAGAGCGACACAGAAAATGCAATTTTAAATAGGTGGGTTTTGAGATGGGACTTGAAGGTCGGAAGAGAATCAATGTTACGAATGTTGGGAGGAAGTGAGTTCCAAAGTTTGGGGGCAGAGCAGTTCTGTCACCCATCGTGCTGAGACGGGCAGGGTGGGGGCACACAGAGGCGGAGGGAGGAAGAGGATCTGAGGGAACGAGAGGGAATATAAATTTGAAGAAGGTCAGATAGGTATGGGGGCAAGGTTATGGATAGCTTTAAATGTATAAAGATTTTTAAGGTGATTCTATATTTGACCGTGAGCTAGTGGAGATTTTGGAGGACGGACGTGTGAAAGGATGAGGTTCTGGTGATGATGCGGGCTGAAGAATTCTGGACGAGTTGAAGTTTGTGGAGATGTTTCTGAGGGACACCAAAGAGAATTGAATTGCCAATCCGGGAGGTGACAAGACTATATCAGTGGTGTAAGGAGTGAGAAACGGGCGAAGACGATTGAGATTGCATGTCCATGTACATGTCTGCCACGGTGAGCCAGGACAGTGAGCGCAGCTGTATTTACAGAGCATTTTACTACATTACCACTCCCCACTGCATAAATTAGTCAATACAGCAACAAACGATAAATTATTCCATTTGTAACAAAAACAGTGAAACTTCCTGAGGCGACTGAAGAAACATGACATGCCACAGGAGGTGCTACGACATTTCTACACGGCATCCGTCCAATCAATCCTGTGTCCTTCCAGCACGGTTTGGTTCGGGGTCGCCACAAAATTAGTCAAAATCCGACTTCAACGGACAGTTAGAACATCGGAAAAACATCATTGCCGCCTACACACTCTTAAGGACTTGCAAACTGCAAGAATCGAGACAGAGGCACGGAAAATCCTTGAGGACCCTCCGCACCCTGCCCGACACCTTTTCCTTTATTAGTGTCCTCCATACTTATTTGTTATGTCTTTTTTTATGATGATACTAGTGCAGCGTGTTCCACCGGAGACAATTTCCTTGTGTGTTTTACGTTTGGCCAATAACGATGATTCTGATTCTGAAAGCACAAAAAAACAGTCCCAACAAAAAAATAGTCCTGATTTTTTTTTTATGTTATTTTTCTATCCATTCCATTGCACGCAGGCGTGTGCCGCAACCTGAAGTCCATCGTGGTCCAGATTGGTATTGAAGACTATTTTGAGGACCCCAACAGCCCTGAAGCTCAGAAACTATTTGATGAAATGGTGAACAAACTCCAGGTAAAAACTTGCGTGTTTTGGAATGTTTTGGGAAATGCTGCCCCTGGGTGTACTTTGTTAAGGGGTTAAAATACATTTCCAGGAATGTTAAGATTCAGAAATTGGGAGATTTTCGTACTCGCGACTCTGTGGTGTGTGTTAAAATAATGTTACAAAAGTGTCAATTACAAGTACAGTGGGACCTTGACTTACTAACTTAATTGGTTCCCAGACAGAGTGTGTAAGGCGAAAAGTGTGTATCCCAAAAAATAATGTCCCATAGGAAACCAATAAAATGAGAATAATCCGTTCCCAGGTCTCCATAAAATATAATTTTCAACTAAATAAGCCTGAAACCTACACACAATGTACATTATTCTATGTATAATAAATGTGCTATTGCAGTGATTTTCAACCACTGTGCCACGGCACACTAGTGTGCCGCGAGAGATCATCAGGTGTGCCGTGAGAAACTACCCAATGCCCCTTTTTCAAATTTAAAATTTTACAAACATTTATTAATCATTTTCTGCCAATATTATATCATTGTCCTCTGTCCGCGCTGAAAAGACTGGGAGGGTAATTTAATATTCGTCCGTGTGGCAACACGTCAAAGATTGTCTCTTTCCCGCGAGATGGTTCGTGGTGTGCCGCAAAAAAATGCCAATAAAAAAAAAACATGCCCTGGTTCAAAAAAGGTTGAAAAACACTGTGTTATTGTATTGGAATGAAAGAAATACACTGCACTGTATAATAAAGTCACTTTATTTACATTTGTGATGGTCGTTGATGGCTCTTAATTGACACCTGTTGCTTTCTGACTTGTAAGGTCTTACGAAACTGAGGCATCACATTATCATTCATCATGTTGATCATGCTCCTATCCACAGTCTTTTCTGGATGGAACTGTTCAATAAAAGCCTGCATATCATTCCACTTAGCCTAGATTGCCTTCTCGATTCTCATTTTTCGAGCGGCAGCAGAAAATGACACCGATTAAGGCTATTCGTAGTTCGGTCACTTTTGAATGGGCGACTGGTATTGTTACAAAATGGTGAGGAATAAAGCAGATTTTTGGGTAAGCAGGATATTTAGCTCTCTAATCGTGAGGCGTGAGTATTTAGGTCAATTTCGGGAGTCTCCCGACTAAATCGTGAAACCTACAGTGATACCTCGGTTTACAAACCCCTTGGCTTACGAACTTTTCGGTTTACGAACGTTAAATTTATGAATATTTTACCTTGGCATACGAACTGGAACGGGATACACACGGAGCTGCCACAGTGAGTGATGTGTCGTTCGCGAACGAGACTGTTCTCCTAAAAGAAAATGGCAGCCGAATTGTTGTGGTCCTCTATTCCCCGTCCCCAGTCGTCGGTTAAAGCCACGTGATTGGTCAAGAACGCAGCAGTGAGGGGGCAGTCTTCAGTTAAAGCCACGTGATTGGTCAAGAACGCAGCAGTGAGGGGAGCTGGTTTGAACATTAAAGAGACAGGCAAACGACAGAGAGAGTGACAAAATGGATAGAAAACAGTGAAATTTCGATTTGTTTCAACTTTGATATTTCGAAGGCAGAATGTAGACTGCAAGGTTAAAATTTCCAACAATCAGGCTCCACAAATAACCCGCACAAGCCATCAGTTCAATTTGAAATGGAAAGACATGCACGGGAACCAGCTATTAATGATGTTTTTAGTGTGTCTGCTTGCATCTGTTGCTGTTGCAATACCACAACTTCCAAGATGTACAACCCAAAGCTCCTTGAGACACTTTATGCAAAAACGTATCCATTCCATCAAGCCATCAATGACCATCACAACGGTAAATAAAATGACTTTATTATACTGTACATTTTATTTCTTTAATTATAATACCATTTATTATTTATTATACATAAAATAAGGTATATTTTGTGTAGTTTTATGGCTTAAAAAAATAGAAAGTAGAAAATTGGTTTATGGGGACCTGGGAATGGATTATTTTCATTTTAATGGTTTCCTATGGGAAATTATTTTTTGGGATACACACTTTGCCTTATACACTCTGTCTGGGAACCAATTAAGTTCGTAAGCCAAGGTATCACTGTATATATAACCCAACTGAACTGTTTTTTTTTTTCATACCAATACTGTGCGTACTACTTTGCTATGTACTGTCATGATCTGGTTGGCGACCAACGGGGGGCGCTGTCGGCCCCGCCTGCACCTGCACAGGTGCTGGTCGTCCCGATCAGATTGGCGATGAGCGGGTAGCGACATCAGCCCTGCCGGCACCCTCGCAGGTGCTGGTCGTTATAATCAATAACACTTAAAAGGACACCTGGCACGATCATCCGGTGCCGATTCATTGTTTGTTTGCTGCTTGGTTGCAGCATGCATTGTGTACGTGTTTGTTTAACCTTGGCGGGCTTTTACTTTTGGTCTTCTTTTGCTACTTTGTATTTTTTCCATTCAGATCATTTTGATGTTTTACATTTTGTTCCTGCTGACTTTATTTTAATACAATTTGTCACACAACCTCCTGCTCCCTCCTGCCTGCTTTTTGGGATCCGAACCCGCCATCACCACCTCGCGAAACGTGACATGTACAAATAAGTATGTACAAATTCTGGTTACGTCGCCAAAGTGCAGGTGCCGGGGGGGCCGACAACGCCACCCGTTGGTCGCCATCCCGGGCTTTACGATGGCCTGAGTGCAATGCGCTTCCCTCCTAGTCACGCGCTGGATGATAATTTGTTCTACTTGCTGTATTTTTAATTTTTAATTTAATTTTTTTAATAATAAATACTCATTTCTTTCTCTCTCACAGGCACTGAAAAAAAGACCAGGCTTCTCCAAAATCCTCCATGTGAAAGCAGACAGTCTATGCTAACATCATTTTATGCTGATTGTGTTGAGAGACGCCGTCGCTGACGCCACCACGCCATTCAAGTAAAAAAAAAAAAAAAAGACACTGCTCCGCATGCGCGGGTGGAAAACAGTAAGTGAACACGTCCCGGCTTCAATGGATGTAACATTGGGCCGCCTTGATGAACTTATACTGAGGTGCAATGTGCATATCAATGCGTGAAGAGACACTTGTTGGGGAGGCGGCGCAGGGATGAGATGGTTGTGATATGATATGGTCTCGTGGTGGCTCCTGATGACTTAAAAAAAAGTACTGATTCCTTATTTTATGGATCACATTAAGATCTCGTGGGATCTCATTGTCATTCAAATTTCCGCTTGGGATAAATTTTTAGGCTTGAGCTTGGTGATCAAATTTGTACTTCATGAATCAACTTCCTGCACAAGTAACGTGCTGCAACTATTTCCTGGTTTGGCAGCCATGTATTTCCTTGATGGTGTAAAAAAATACATATTGGCAAGCAACCTAAGCAGGATTACATTTGTGTATGCCCCATTGCAATGCGATATTAACTCATTTACTGCCAGACCGTGTGCAAAAAAATTATCCACTCCAGTGCCAGGGTTTTTGTTATTTTCACTCAAATTGCTCGACCCATAGAATATTGAGTCTTATGACAACATAAACATTCAATGTAGCGTAAGAAACCTTAGACTCTCTTCTTTCATTAGAAGAAAAAGAGTTAATTCCCTAGTTGTATGGGTCTGGAGTTATCTGAGCTTGAAATGGGGATGGCTGTACAAAAGGCAAATGCTGCCAAATGTAGACTGCAAGGTTAAAATTCCCATTATTCAGCCTCCACAAATAACCCGCACAAGCCATCTATACACTTGATACAAAAAGCAATCAACCCAGCTAAACAGAACACAATTGATGAACTAGATACAATTATCAGAGAGAAAGCACCTACAAGGGATCATTCCTCAAGATGGTGAAAGAAGAAGGCTATGTTCCTCATCAAGTGTTTAATGCTGAGGAAACCGGCCACTTCATTCCATCAAGCAATCAACGACCATCACAAAGGTAACTAAAACGACTTTATTATATGGTACAGTTTATTTCTTTAATTATAATACCATAGCACATTTATTATACATAACATAAGGTATATTTTGTGTAGTTTTAAGGCTTAGAAAATTAGAAAGGAGAAAATTAGGTTTTATGGGGTCCTGGGAATGGATTATTCTCATTTTTATGGTTAGCTATGGGAAATAAATTTTTGGGATACACACTTTTCGCCTTACACACTCTGTCTGGGAACCAATTGAGTTCGTAAGCCAAGTCATCACTGTATATACTTTTTGTCATATTTGTTCAATGCACATTACTGAAATATTCTGTAGGGGGATCAAGCTATTATTTGACTTCATCTACTGTATACATCCAATGACATTTTTTATTTTATTTTGTTTTTTTCAAAACAGCACCCAAAGAAAAGCAACCAAATCAGAGATCAAGTGTGAGGTTTCAACCATTTGCCATGCACTAGCTGGGAAGCATGTGAGACACATTTTGTGTCTCTCACATCGCCACAAAAAGCACCTTTCGAATCGTATCTTACTTTACTCTTTACTCTCCACTGCACAAAAGTAGCTCAATTAGGCTCCACTCATTTTGACGCGTTTGTTCTTCTGTGCAAACTGGGGGAAAAAACACACCATATTGAATCAATCAGTCGAAATGCGTGAGGAATGGAGATCTTATGCATGAATATGATCGGGTGACACATTTTATCAAAATGGAGACTGGATTGTTTAAAACTGGATTGTGAATGCACTGTGGCGCTGCTATGCTAACATGAACACACGTGTTTGTTTTTATCGTTTGTGGTCGAGAGATGTCAGGAGTTAAAATGGCGGCAAACAGTGTTGTGGTTCTTATGTCAACTCGGCATTTTCATGCGGAAGGGGCCTTCGGGGACACAGTGTGTTTGTGTTTGTGTGTGTGCATACACACATTGTGACCTCTACTGACGAGATAAATCGGGGCTAAGTGCAATAAAGGCCGGCAGCCCGTATGTAAAAATATATGTATATATATATTTAAAAATTGCATTTTCGCCCTTTCCTGGTTAATTTCTGCACTTCAGTTAAAGGACAACCGACGTCCCCGGGCAAGTTGTGTCCATAATTTGTAAATTGGCTTCAAATGACTTCTACTGAGCGTATTTTAACAAGATTCCACGGCATATAGCTATATTTTACGTTTTAAGACTCGCGCTGAATATTCAGGAAATCTTGTTTTTGAGTTGGTGACGAGTCTGTACTTGACTAAAGGAACGCCCCTGACCGAAAAAAAGACACATTGTAGCAGTCCTTCCATCATGTCAATGTATTTTGCTGTACTTGTTTGGTCTGAAAACCTCATGTTGCACCCAAAAGCCGCCAGAAGAGGGCGTCCAAGAAGCTCCATGGAAGGAATTTATCAGCCTGTGGAAACGGGCTGATTCGTTCCTCACAGGAGCTTGGTCGCCATTTTCTGCCTCTTCTCTGGAACGCTACATTGCAGTCCAGATGCCTCAAAATGACACGGAAGGACTTCTTTAATCGATTGCAAACATGTATGCTTTCCTCTTCAGAACTATTTGAATCATATTCATAACTGGATGTGTAACAAGAAAGCATATTCTCCGAATCTGAAGCCATTGTTTTGATTCTGCAGCAATGCAAGACGTCTTGGCGTGACGTCACGAACTGGGGGCGGGACTTTGTGAAAATGCCCAATTTGCAGCTCAATTTTTTGCAGATTTTGGACACTTTAAGTAATTTTTATTGGTGTTTTGCATTTGAATAAAAATATCACACTGCATGTTTTGGGTATTTTAGATGCTATCGCTTTTTAACGCTTTTCTGATGTCAGTTAAGAAACAAAAAAGGGACGTCGTTTGTCCTTTAGGCATTACAACAAATAAGTTGGACCGTTCTTGTTTTCAATCGCTGAATTATGTGCACATTGTCACCCTCTGAAAAAAATATTAGGAAACAAAATATCGTTTCGGTTGTCCTTTAAACTTGCAGGAATTTTTTTCAGGGATATTTTTTCCCCTCCCTTACTGCTGGGTTCAATATTAACTCATTCACTACCAGAAAATATGCAAACATGCGTCCATTCCAGTGCCAGGGTTTTTGTCATTTTCACTCAAATTGCAGGACCCACACAATATTGAGTTTTAGGACTACATAAACATTCGATGCAGCGTAAAGAAACGTTAGACTCTCTTCTTTCATCAAAAAAAAAAGCTAATTCCTAAGTTATATGGGTCTGGAGTTATATGAGCTTGAAATGGGGGCGGCTGTACAAAAGACAATACATATTGATTGATATAGCGCTTTAACAACAGCTGAAGCTGTAACAAAGAGCTAACGTGGACAAAAGGCAATTTATTCGGGAATTGAAAAGTGACGTGCAGCGTCATTCCCGAATTTGTTCAGCTTTGTTTTTTTCTTGCCGGGGGGCTAAAAACGCACTCGTCAAACCTCTGGCAACGTGGCCCCCTTCCACAAGGGGGCCACATTTGCCTTGTGTTTATGTTAGTTAAAGCGCTATATGAACAAATCAATATGCATTATATTTTGTACATCTGCTCCCATTTCAAGCTCAGATAACTCCAGGCCCATATAACTTAGGATCTAACTCTTTTTTCTGATGAAAGGAGACAGTCTGAGGTTTCTCATGCTATATTGAATGTTTCTGTAGTCCTACAATTCAATATTCTGTTGGCAATTTGAGTGAAAATGACAAAAACACTGACACTGGATTTGCAGATTGTCTGGCAGTGAATAAATTAATCAGGTGATTAATCTGTGATCGGAATTTGATTCATTTTGGTTGACCCCCCCCCCCCCCCCACCCACCCAGTATTATTTATCAGTGATAGACCGGGAAGTTGCTTGAAGTCGATAAAGGTGTAATAACTCACAAATATCAGCCAATATCCATACTGTACATCGCCATTTTCATTTTCGGTTAAAGCTGGTTTTAGTCACATGATATTCTTGCATTTACATTTTCGACAATCTCGCCTTTGCTGTCAGCTACTCTGTACATAAAGTCAATGACAAGAAAGAGAAAAAAATGGATTACCGGTGGAAGATGCCGGATGTTTACATTGTGCGAGCTTTCTAAAATTAAAAGAAAGCCGTTGGACAACTAGATGATGTATCTCGGTCGTGTTTTGAATTGTGTCTTAGATACTTTCTATTCAATGTGCACCACTGACTTATCGAAGAAAAAAAGATTAAAATGACAATGACAGTATTTATTTCTATATATGTATATATTTGGAAAAAAATATGTATAACGTTGGCATGTTTGTTGACGCATCATTCGGTTGCCTTTTCAGTGTTCTGCTTCTGTGGCGAAAACGTGACGTTCAACAGCTTCGGTTGCCTGCCGTTTGGTAACTATTCTCTTGAGTTGACACTGTCTGTTGTTGCACTAGTAAAACAGAAAATAATAGAAATAAATATAGAGACACAGTATATACATATAAATATATTACAGATGTTTATTAAAGAATCTTGTTTTTTTTATGCTAGTTTGTCAATAAGATGCACTTTGGTTTGAATGATCGATCATCAAGCCCGCCGAAAAATGAACCATCGTCCGAGTTAGCATTTAGCATTTTTTTTTTTAGTTCGTCACCCGATATGATTAAAAATGATGTTTTACCATATTTGGGGATGTCCGCATAATGTCTACAGAATACACGATTCTCTGTGAGAAGCAGGCGATGAGGTGCCAAATGAACCCGTTCTGCCTTTGCAGTTGTCGGTCTTTTTGTTTTTTGTTTATTTAACCAATGAAGCAAATATCAGCGTTCCACGTCGACATTGTCGTCACTCTGTACATACATGTATTTCACATGTGGATGATTGTACTTGACCCAAGTTTGCATTTTACCTCAACACTTATCCCGGCGCCGATTGTTTTTGTTTTTTTTTCTTGTGTGTATGTTGCAAATGCTAACGATATCCATGAACTTCACTCATGACGGCAAACTCAAAAAAACAAAATGGTGTTGAAAGTTCCAAAACTGACGATGACTGCAATCGATGGTTTTTAATCTCTCATTTGTTGTCATCAATAAACCCGCTTTGAAAAATTGACTTTTACTCGGGTTTTGTTTGGGTTGCACCTCAATAGGAGGAATCCGAAATGACATTTTAAAGTACCGTATTTTCGGCACTATAAGGCGCACCTAAAAGAAAACATTGGTTTTCAAAATCTGACCATGTACCTCATAATCTGGTGCACTTTATGTATGGGAAAGGATTTTAATTCTTTGGAGATGCGCCTTATATTCCAGAAAATACGGTAACTACAAATATATATATATATATATATATATATATATATATATATATATATATATATAAATATATATATATATATACACAGTAAAGTCTCGTTATATCGATATCGGATATATAACGATACTTTACTATATATATATATATATATATATATATATATATATATATATATATATATATATATATATTGTAGGTACCGTATTTTCTGGAATATAAGGCGCATCTCCAAAGAATTAAAATCCTTTCCCATACATAAATTGCACCAGATTATGAGGTACATGGTCAGCTATATATATATATATATATATATATATATATATATATATATATATATATATATATATATATATATATATATATATTGGATTTGATTGGATGGATATGCCTTTATTAGTCTCACAGTGGAGAAATTTACATTACATAGATAGATAGATAGATAGATTATATATATTATGTATATATATCCTGATAAAATGTTGCTAAAGCTTCGGCCACTCACCCTCATCGTCGTCAACGGTTTAGCGATCTGCATTTTCTGTACTGTTTCCTTCCCAAAATTGTCCCATGACACCCCCCACACAACACCAACCCCACAAAAAAAGTTCAGGACGACAACAACAACAACAGAATGGTAGAACCATTTAATTTGATTAAAAGATCAGAATTTGTATATCATTTTAGAAACATTAGCTCAAGAAGGCACTGACATAAAGGAAAAAAAATGATTAAATCACAGTTGCTGTGTTATGAAAGACGTTAAATTATATATGCATGTATATATTTTTTGCATTAAAAAAAGCATTTTTTTGAATGGTCAAGAAAAGAAATGACAGCACCATTGGCAAACTTTCAGTATTTCACCTGACATAAATGTGGCATGATTTGCATCTCAAGTACAGAAAAACATTACCAACAGTAATAATGCCCAATAATATATATATATATATATATATATATATATATATATATATATATATATATATATATATATATATATATATATATATATATATATATATACACACAAGATTGATTTTTAAAAAGTATTTGTTTTTCAATTGAGTCAATTTCTTAATGTTATTTCTTTTTTTTGGGGCTGATATTTACATATTAGGCTTTGTGGTGTGGTGTTCAGTGTTGTGTCCAGTCCTGGTACATCTCCACCAGACGGTAAGCCTCTCGCTGTCCGGACAACAATGCACCGTGGGTAGTGGAATAGTATTTGCGGTGGGTGGCTTCGCCAGCGAATAGAAGCTGCAGGGCCTGATGAGAGGAAGCGAGAGAAATATTCAGAGTGAAAATGGCGTCTGTGTCATTGTGACATATTTGAGGGGGGCGAGTTTTTCCCCCATCACACACATCACACAAAAAAAGCATTGAGGGCGGCTGCCCAAAATACAATGCAATATTGATTTATTTAGCGCTTTAAGCAACGGAAGCTGGAACAAAGCGCTAACATGGAAAAAAAGGGAAATGCTGCCCCCTTGTGGAAAAAAAAACATCGTCAGAGGCCATGGCCAGTGCTTTATCAGCACCCAAGCATGAAAAAACAAAACCCGAACAAATTCGGGAATGGCACTCAACGTCATTTTTTTTCAATTACCCAAAAAAATTGTGAATGGCAGTGAATGAGTTAATATCTTTTCATATTAATAATTTACATTACGGTGTTTTTTTTCCCCTCATAATTTGCAACAATGGATTCTCCATTGGCACTTTAGGGCAATTTCTTGCTTACCATCCATCCATCCATTCGTCAGGGGAGGCAGGTGAGGCTGTGCCTCACCTGTCATCATGGGACAATCAAATTACAAAATAAATTAAACAGTTATATTTACTTAGTGATTCATATTTTAACGTTCTTTTCCATTTAACTTCACCATTTTTGAAAAAAATCGCTGAATTTTCACATTTACCGTTCAAATACTAAGTAGAGACGAGCGGTGAGGCAGCGTCCGGCTGAGCCTCACCATGGATTGCGCAATGACTATGCTAACTGTGCTGTCTTGCTCTGCAGTGAGACCGCATTGCTGTCCCTCTGCATGTCGCTATAAAGTGTTCTAACACGTTTAATATACGAACTAAATTTCTACAGTTTAGCTGGTGTATATAATGTACAGTCGCTGTACATTATAAATACTGTACTACAGTGTTTATTTTGTTTTATTTTCATCAAAACTGTGTGCCTGTCATGAGGCAGGAGAACTGTGTGCCAGTTCTCCTGCCTCATGACAGGGGGCGCTGGTGATTAGAGATTCTTCTTGCGACTCCTCGGCTGCAGAATAATAGAATTAGTGACAGCAAGCTACAGTAAACAGTTAGCAAGTTAAGTGCAACCATCCAGTCATTTTTTCGTGTTGCTTGGCCTTATTTTCAGAATGGAGGATGACATATCTAAATTGAAAGAATTTTCTAAACTGGACTTTCAATCGAAGCAGGAAATAATAATTAAAGGAAGACCAACACCGGACTGTATAGCTCACAAACGGTGAGGGATGGATGTAAATCTCCTGGACAGCTTCTCAGCTTTTTGGCACAGAAGGATCTCATTGAAACTATTCCTGAGGCGACACAGTTGCTCCAGCTTGTGCTCGCTGTTCCAGCTACTACAGCATCAGTGGAGCGCTCATTCTCAGCACAAAAGACTGAAAACATGTATACAGTCGGAACAGGACTGATCAAGGACGACTTTCTTCACTGGCAGTGATCTCCATTGAGACAGAGAGACTTGGACTTCATTTCTAACTAAAGGTAATACGATAATAACGTTTTTTTTTTTTTTTTATTTTTTCTATGCTACACTTTGTATACAGTATATAAAGAAAGCTGACATGACATTTTAAACAAAACACATTAACTGTTGCCAATCAAATGGTGAATAAGCTACTCTGTGGAGTTCATATGTTTGTAAATCTGACTGTGATGACGTCAGTGCCTCACCAGCCATGAACCTCACTGCACGTCACTGGTAATTAGTTAGTATGATCAAGTAGTTTGATGGACTTTTCACTGGTACCGGTTCATCCTCCATAGGTTTGCAAGGGGTGGTGGAGCCCATGCCAGCCGTCTTCAGGCACACCCTGAACTAGTTGCCAGCCAATCGCAGGGCACACAGTGAGCCTGCCATGCATGTTTTTGGAATGTGGGGGGGAAACCGGAGGACCGAGAGAAAACCCACGCGAGCCCAGGGAGAACATGCAAACTCCACACAGGGAGGCCGGACTGAATCTTGAACTCACAACCTCTGCACTGTGAAGTTGACGTGCTAACCACTTGACGACCGGGCCGCCTTTTGCTTACCATCCAAGTGTAAAAAGTGAACAAGTCTACAACTTTAAAGGACAAACGACGCCTCCGGACAAGTTGTGTCCATAATTTGTAAAATCACTTCAAATGTCTTCTACTGAGCGTATTTTACAAAGATTCCACCGCATATAGCTTTATTTTACCTATTAAGACTCGCTCTGAATATTCAGGAAGTCTTGTTTTTGAGTTAGTGACGATTCCTGACGTGACGTCACGGAAAGAACGCCCCTGACCGAGAAAGCAACACAATGCATTTTGGGTACTTTGGTCTGAAAACTTCGTGTTAATGGCGAAATTAGAAGGAAATCACATAAATAACTTGATGGTGAATCGTTGTGTGCTGGACCAAGACTACTATTTGATACTAGTTGACACAAATTCCCAGCAGACAAATCAGCCCATTTCCAACGGAGCTTGGGCGCCATCTTGTGCATTTTCTGGGACGCTGCATTGGAGTCCAGACGCCTCAAAATGACACGGAAGGATTTCTTTAATCGATTGCAAACATTTATGCTTTGCTCTTCAGAACTATTTGAATCATATTAATAACTGGATGAGTAACAAGAAAGCATCTTTTCCAAATCTGAAGCCATTGTTTTGATTCTAGAGCAAGTCAAGACGTCCTGCCGTGATGTCACGAACAAGGGGGCGGGACCTTCTGTAACTCGCCATCTCCGAAGTAGTTTTGGGACACTAACTCATTTTTATTGGTGTTTTGCATTTGACAAAAAATATCATACTGCGTGTTTTGGGTAATTTAGATGCTATAAAACGTTTTTCTGATGTCAGTTAGGAAACAAAAAAATGGTGTCGGTTGTCCTTTCAGAACCTGTCAATTTTTTAAATAAAATGTATTGAATAACATGGTTTCATAAATACTATTATTCAAACAACGCATTTCAATTAATAAAATGTTTTTTTGTTTTGTTTTTTTCATTCAAAGAATAAAAAATGTCTCGTCACAGTTACCGGAGCCTTGGTGCTATTGGCATCAGGCAGCGGGGTGGCCAGCCTCTCAAAGTCTCCGCCACTGGAGCCCACCCTGGTATAGGAGTAGGACCCTCGAAAATATGGGTTGCTACCCCAGGAGGAACGCACGATGCGCCGGGGCTTTGGAATGTCGGGATTTCCTGTCAATCGAAAAAATAAATAAAAGCACATTTGATTAGCCATGTCATCATTTTACATGTGTCTGGAAGTGAAGCTGAAAAATTGATATCAAAATAGAATTTAAAGGACAACCAACGTCACTTTTTTGTTTCTTAACTGACATCAGAAAAACGTTTTATAGCATCTAAAATACCCAAAACACGCAGTATGATATTTTTAGTCAAATGCAAAACACCAATAAAAATGACTTAAAGTGTCCAAAATCTGCAAAAAATTGAGCTGCGAATTGGGCATTTTCAGAAAGTCCCGCCCCTAGTTCGTGATGTCACGCCACGACGTCTTGCATTTCTGGAGAATCCAAACAATGGCTTCAGATTTGGAGAATATGCTTTCTTGTTACACATCCAGTTATGAATATGATACAAATAGTTCTGAAGAGGAAAGCATACATGTTTGCAATCGATTAAAGAAGTCCTTCCGTGTCATTTCGAGGCAACATTGAGGGGAAATGTCTCACCAAAAAAGAGGCACAAAATGGTGACCTCCTATGGCCACCTCATTTCCACAGGCTGATAAATTCCTTATATGGAGCTTGGACGCCCTCTTCTGGCGGCTTTTGGGTGCAACACGAGGTTGTCAGACCAAACAAGTACAGCAAAATACATTGACGTGATGGAAGGACTGCTACAATGTGTCTTTTTTTTGGTCAGGGGCGTCTTTAGTGACGTCACGTACGGACTCGTCACCAACTCAAAAACAAGACTTCCTCTACGAGTCTTAAAACGTAAAATATAGCGATATGCGGTGGAATCTTATTAAAATACGCTCAGTAGAAGTCATTTGAAGTCATTTTACAAATTATGGACACAACTTGTCCGGAGACGTCGGTCGTCCTTTAAAACAAGTATTCCAGACGTGTATACGATGACAAACTCTCACCACCAATCAACCTTGACGCTGTGACTTTGTCACAGGATTAGCTCACACCTTGGATATTGTGGTCTTGTCTGTCATTTCTCTTACCTTGGTTTGACTTGACAGCGTGCGAGTGAGCTACTCAAACATCTTTCTCGGAAGTCTAATCTCTTTTCTCAAATTCACTTTTAGCAGAATCGAGTCAATTGGTCAAGCCCAGAGTTGAAAACAAACAGAGGTGAAGTCTGTCCTGAATGGAAATGCTTTGAAATCCAGGTTCAAATGCCTTTATTTTTTGGGGGGATTTCTGAAATCAAATTTACAGAATGGTCTTTTAGTCATTTTACAAACCTACTTTTATTTCCATACTTTACATTGAAATATATATAACATTTTATTTTGTTATGTTGTTTTTTTTTAGAATTTTTAAAACAAATTCACGCTATGGTCTCTTAATTTTACAAACCATATTTTTTATGTTGAATGGTGTTTTTTTTTTCAAATCAAATTCACAATATGTTTTTAATAATTTTACAAACAACTTTTATTTCCTTAATTTACATTGGAATGTTTTGAACTTTTTTTTCTATTATGCTGAATGTTTTATTTGTTTGTTTTCTATTTTTTAACTCAAATTGACAGCATTGTTTTTAGTGCTATTATGTTGAATGGTGTTTTTTTTTAATCAAATTCACAGTATGTCTTTTAATAATTTTACAAACTACTTTATTTCCTTAATTTACATTGGAATCTTTTGACTGTTTTTTCTATTATGTTGAATGATGTTTTTATTATTATTTTTTTCGAATTTTGAAATCAAATTCATAGTATGTTCTTTTAGTAACATTACAAACCTAGTTGTATTTCCTTAATTTTCATTGGATTGTTTTCAACATTTTTTCTATTATGTTGAATGATTTATTTGTTTGTTTTACAATGTTTTCAACTCAAATGGACAGTATTGTTTTGAGTAATTTTATAAACCTACTTTTCTTTCTTCAATTTACATTGAAATAGTAGTAGTTAATGTTTTTTTTTTTTTTTTCACTTTTAATCCAGGATCTCACGGGAGATGCAAGGCAAAACCGAGCAATGCAAAACCGATCGTGTAACCATTCTTCCAATCGGCTACTCCCAGCCCTCCGCCCATCCACTGGTAAGTAGATGTGTAACTAAAATGCTTGTGATGTGATGAAACCCCCGTTGACCAGACTGAGGAGGATGTGTGCGGCTGACAGTCAGCATATGACTTCCCGCTGTTGCCGCTGCTGCTGCTTACGGAGTCGAAACCACAGTCGTTCTCCATTTTTTTGCACATCCTGGCATGAGCTGCCTTTACATTTGATATGCGAGTCGCACGCCAATGAAAGTTGTAAAGGGTCATTCTACCCGTGTCCGCGTCGTTTTTCTCTGTGTACTCTCATTTCCTCCCGCATTCCAAAAACTTGCCGCTTAGGTTTATTGAACATTATATATTTTCCCAAGTTGGGATTGTGCGAGGAAATGTTTGTTTGTGTACCCTGCAGTTGGCTAGGAACCGGTTCAGGATGCACCTGGGCTAGGCACAACAACTTCTGTGAGTTCATGATGAACCTGCGTGGCGTTTGCTATCTCTTAACTATCTATCTAGCTATCTGCTAGCTACTGTATCTATTAGCTATCTATTAGCTATCTATTAGCTATCTAGCTTTCAATCTATTTGAGGTATTCCGGGTTGAGTGAACGCTGGCGCGTGTGGCTGCCGCTGCTCACCCAAAGAAAAAGTTATCCTGTGACTGTTAAGTGACCTTGAGAGTTATAAATCAAATGTATTATTATTATTATTAAACATTCAATACAGCGCTTGAATCCATAGACTCTCTTCTTTATCAGGAAAAAAAAGAGTTAATTCCTAAATTGAGTTTGGAGTTATATGTGCTTGAAATGAGGGTGGCTGTCCAAAGTACGATGCAATCCATACATATTGATTTATATAGCACTTTAACAACAGCCGAAGGTCAAACAACAAAGCGCTAACATGGAAAAAAGGGAACTGCTTCTCCTTTGTGGAAAAGAAAAAAACATTGCCAGAGGCCATGGCCAGCGCGCTATGCGCACCCAAGCATTAAAAACCAAAACCCGAACTACAGTAAAGTCTCGTTATATCGATATTCTTGGGAGTCGGAAAAAATATCGATTTAACCGGACTATCGATATATCCTAACCTGCGGCATGTAAATTTTCTCCTTGAGTTCATAGAAATAGTATCGTAATAAGCAGTACTATCGATATAACCGATATCGATATAACGAGACTTTACTGTAATTCGGGAAAGGCGCTCTATGTCATATTTTCAATTCCAGAATACATTCGTGAATGGCAGGGAATGAGTTAAAAGGGGTACAGTTTGGTTGAGTCAGTTGGTACACAGTGTGCGTACCGACTGACTCAACCAAATCAGTTTGTGTCGGGTTTTTTTTTGACACAATGGCGACGACGAGGCGGCTTACAAGCTTCCGTGTGCTGATAATGCATTCTGTTTGCGTGTGTTCTGACCTGTAAAGTGCCTGAGCAGCTCTGTGCACGTCTCCGCGACGGTTTCATCATCGCAGCGCTCCATGTAGACGGCCTCCTCGCCACATATCCAGCCACTCAGCAGGTATCCGTAGCGCTCGGGGGGGTAGAGCACGTCGAAGCTGCTGATCTTCTTATACCAAAGCTCCTCGGGGTAAGTCAGCTGTTCCAGCTGGGCCTCGTCTTCCCAAACAAACTGAATGCTGTTACACTCGGGGCTCCAGAAGGGCTCAGCGTACTCTAAGAAAATCTTATCCGTGGTGCTGATGCCCAGCTTCTCGATGGCCAGGACTTTGTCCTCGGGTAGGGAAGGGGAGAACATGGTCTCGTGGTTGTGTTTCATGAAACCTAAGGAAACCGTCACGATCACGTGGTCGGCCGCGATCCACTCCTCGTCTTCGCACTCCACCCAAACGGGCTTCCCCGCTTTGGGGGGAGCGTGGCGCCCGGCGTTGTCTCGATTGTGGTTGTTGTCCCGGTCGAAGTCGCGGCGCTTGCCGATCGGCTCGTCGCGCTGGCTCGAGTAGTTCCAATGGATGCAGCGGACTGGTTTGTTAAGGCAGATGGTGTGGGGGGGGATGTCTCTGGCCAGGAGCTCCACGATCTTATTGAAGCCCGCGGGAATGACGTGATGGGCGCCGGGGATCTCGGTCCATTCGCCAAAGTCGCTCAGGGACACCTCATCCATGTTGGGTGAGCTGCTTTCACAACTCTCCACCTAAGGAAAGGCAATCTTTCTGAAATTGGCCACAAGCTCGCGAGCCACTTGATAAGTGGCTCGCGTCTTCGTGGATCCGCAACAAAAAATGGAATGATGACTTCAAATGTCGCTAAAAATCCCTCTCCCCCAGCCTCAACCAAAAAGGTTCCATTTGTACGAGCAAAGTAGAGTTCGTACGGGTAGCATCATTAGTTCAAACATCACAGTCATTTTTTTTTACTTTGTCAATGTATCAAAATTTGGCCCGTACGAGCAGTTGATGGATATTTTTTACTCATTCACTGCCTTCCCCAAATTTATTCAGGAATTGAAAATATGACGCAGGGCGCCATTCCCGAATTTGTTCAGGTTTTGGTTTTTCTTTCGGGGTGACGATAAATAGCTGGTCAGACCTCTGGCAATGTGGCAATGTTTTTTTCTTTTCCACAAGAGGGCAGCATTTCCCTTTTGTCCACTTTTGCGACTTGTTACAGCTTCAGCTGTTGTTAAAGCGCGATATAAACCAATATGTATGGACTGTATTGCATTGTATTTTGGACACCTGCCCTCATTTCAAGCTAATATAACTCCAGACCCAGATACTTAGGAATTAAATCTTTTTTTTCTGATGAAAAAAGAGAGTGTAAGGTTTCCTGCGCTGCATTGAATGTTTATGTCGTCCTAAAACTCAATATTCTGTGGGTCCTGGAATTCGAGTGACAACGACAAAAACCCTGGCACTGGAGTGGACACCTTTTTGCACATTGTTTGGCAGTGAATGAGTTAAGTATGACAGGGCCATCCAGTGGGAGAACAGAGTTCCCTGAGTCGAAAATTAGTCAAAACGGTCAAGGAGGCCATTTTGTCTCATCACGATTTCCGCACTCACCAACCAGGTGGGGTTTTCAAGAGGACCATATTCGAATTAGGCGGTCTGGGGTCAAACTAATGTTTTGCTGCGGGCCACATTGTAATTACGGTTTCCTCTCAAGCGCCGGTATGAATTTGGGGAAGCCATTAGAATATTTAACCCCCTTCACATATTACATAGAGAGCGCACAGCAAATTAATAAATAACTAGTTTTCAAATGTGAAGTCAAGAATAAAGACTGTTATTGTGGTTTACATGGGACAATTTGATATTTCGGTTTGGACGTTAGCAAGCATCATGGAATTTCACGAGTTTGATTGGCTTTCGGGGGGCCGAATAAAATGATGTGGCGGGCGTGATTTGGCCCCCGGGCCTTGACTTTCACACCAGTCGGTTAACGCATCAACCTCACAGTGCAGAGATACCGTGTTCAATTCCAGTTCTGAACCTCCCAACGCACACCTTGAGGTATTGTTGAAGCATGGACAACTTGAGCTTCTTTGTGTTCTCGGAATCATCGGGATCCATCGTAATCCGCTTGCGCAACACATCTCGTGTAAAGATGCCAACGCTGTTCTGGCTTTCGGACCCAACGGGCTTCCCATGCTGGAAAAACTCTTGGGTCAGCTGGTACACCTAAAAAAAAGCAACATCAACCAAATAATGGACAGTCATCAGTCTGTGGAAAAAAGAGGAAGAATGATGTGCAGACGATAAAGGTCAAATGAGGAAGACTGAGACAGTGGTGAACTGGAATACACATTACGGGAGATTGGGCGACCTTTTCTCTAGCCGCGGGTGAATGGGAGTTGCTTCCAGATGATATTTTAGTCAAAACGTGAGTGGTTAGTGTGTGGACCTCACAGTACAGAGGTACCGGGTTCCATTGCAGCTCTGGTTTTCCAGAGTGGAGTTTGCATGTTCTTCTCTGGCCTGCTTGGGTTTTCTCCGGGTACTCCGATTTTCTCCCACTTTCCAAAAACATGCATAGCAGGACCCTCAAAATTGTCCCCGGGTGTGAGTGTGAGCATCTGTGTGTACCCTGTGATCAGCTGGCAATTAGTTCAGGGTGTCCATTCACTGCAAGACCATGTGCAAAAATGTGTTGACTTCAGTGCCAGGGTTTTTGTCATTCTCACTCAAATTGCAGGAACCGCAGAATATTGAGTTTTAGGACTACATAAACATTCAACGCAGCGTAAGAAAATATCCTGTGACTAAAGTGTCCTTGAGAGTTTTGAAAGGTGCTTAGAAATGAAATGTATTATTATTATTATTATTATTATTATTATTATTATTATTATTAGACTCCCTTCGTTCATCAGAAAAAAGAGTTAATTCCTAAATTATATTGGTGTGGAGTTAGCTGAGCTTGAAATGGGGGCGGCTGTACAAAATACAATACATACATATTGATATTTATAGCGCTTTAACAACAGCTTCAGCTGTAACAAAGCGCTAACATGGACAAAAGGTAAATGCTGCCTCCTCGTGGAACGGAAAAAAAAAACCTTGCTCGAGGTCTGTGCAGCGCTTTATCGGCACAAGAAAAACCAAAACCCCCAAAATTTGGGAATAGCGCTCCACGTCATATTTTCAATTCCCGAATAAATTATAGTCCGTGTGCCTTATATGTGGAGAAAGTTTGAAAATACACCACTCATTTGGGGTGCGCCTTATACTCCAGTGCGCCTTCTACACCGGAAAATATGGGAGATCGTTCAATGGTTTTGTGAATGCACTGCAAATCAGAAGTCAGTCAAATCAGAAGAGGGTGCGGGGAGGTCCCAAAAGATGTAATCAAAAAGGCAAGAACGTGCTCCTGCTGTTCTCTCACCTCATTGTAAAGGTCTCTGAACTCCTCCACCAGGTCCTTGGGGATCCTTTTGCCAACATTGGTCAGGTAGTGAGCGACGCCGTTCTTGCTGTACAAGCTGATGCGCCCGACGCTCCTCTCGCCATCCGTGGTTTGTTCCAACAAGCCGTTGTCCTCGGCCAAGTGGTACACCGGGTTTCCAATGCCGCCGTGGATCCAAGTCGCACCGAGCTCCAAAGCTGTAACACCTGCGAGATAAATGCATGGCCATCACTTCAATGCCTTTTTGCAGGTGGGAAGTCAAATACAGCTAGATTGTGTTTTACAACAATACCTAACTGTCGCTATAATTGTATATGTCGCTGTCGATGAAAAAGGTGAAGCGTGCGGTCTGTGTCGTTGAAATGCAACAACAAAAAAATAATACATACATTTCCGGATATAACGGCAAACTGTGCAAATAGAGTACATCCAGTAAATAAAGTATATTGGTTTACAGTACTACTTCAAGAACAACCGGCGCCTTCGGACAAGTTGTGTCCATAATTTGTAAAATCACTTCAAATGACTTCTACTCAGCGTATTTTACAAAGATTCCACCGCATATAGCTATATTTGACGTTTTAAGACTTGCGCTGAATATTCAGGAAGTCTTGTTTTTGAGTTGGTGACGATTCCTGATGTCACGTCACGGAGGGAACACCCCTGACCGAGAAAGCGACACACAATGCATTTATGGTGCTTTGTTTGGTCTGAAAACTGTGTTGATCCCTGTTGATGGCGAAATTAGAAGAAAAACACATAAATGACGCAATGGTGAATCGTTGTGGGTTGCGCCAAGACAGCTATTTGATATTCGCTGACACAAATTCCCAGGAGACAAATCAGCCCATTTCTAACAGAGCTTGAGCGCCATCTTGTGCATTTTCTGGGACGCTACATTGGAGTCCAGACGCCTCAAAATGACACGGAAGAACTTCTTTAATCGATTGTAAACATTTATGCTTTCCTCTTCAGAACTATTTGAATCACATTCATAACTGGATGAGTAACAAGAAAGCATCTTCTCCGAATCGGAAGCCATTGTTTTGATTCTCGAGCAAGGCAAGACGTCTTGGCGTGACGTCACAAACTGGGGGCGGGACTTTCTGAAAATGCACAATTCGCAGCTCAATTTTTTGCCGTTTTAGCACACTTTAAGTCATTTTTATTGGTGTTTTGCATTTGACTAAAAATATCATACTGCGTGTTTTGGGTATTTTAGATGCTATAAAATGTTTTTCTGGTGTCAGTTAAAAAACAAAAAAGTGACGTCGGTTGTCCTTTAAATGTATTTTATCATGTAATACCTATATGCAGGCAAAAAAAAGAAATAAAGCAAAGTGTGAAGAGTTGCGGAAATTCACAAGTGCAATGAGTTTCTAAAAAAACAGACTTAAATAGTATACTTGTTCCAGTATATTGGTTTACAATATTACTGAAATATATGATATCATGTCATACTTACCAGCAGGCAAAAAAAATAAATAAAAAAGGCAAAGTGTGTAGAGTTGCAGAAGTCCAGGAGTGCAGTCAGTAGATAAAAAAACAGACTCAAATATTTATACTTTATCCAGTATATTGGTTTATAATATTACTTAAATATATTGTATCATGTCTTCCGACCTACAGGCAAAAAAAGGGCAAACTGTGGAGAATTGCAGAAAGTCAGGTGTGCAGTCAGTGGATAAAAAAATGGTTCTCAAATATTTGTACGTTTCCAGAATATTGGTTTATAATATCACTTAAATATATTTAATCATGTCATTCCTACCTACAGGCAAAAAGAAGCGCAGAGTTGCTTGAGTGAACGCTGGCGCGTGTGGCTGCCGCTGCTCACCCGCAGAAAAAAAGTATCCTGTGACTGTAAAGTGTCCTTGAGAGTTTTGAAAGACGCTTAGAAATTAAATGTAATATAATAATAAAAGTGTGAAAAGTTGCAGAAAATCAGGTGTGCAGTCAGTGGATTAAAAAAACTGATTCTAAAATATTCATACTTTTTCCAGCATATTGGTTTATAATATGACTTAAATTTATTTTAACATGTCATACCTACCTGCAGGCAAAAAAAAAAACATCCATACTTACAGGCAAAAAAAATGAAGACGTTCAGTGCTAAATTATGTATGCTGAAGTCAAACAGTGAACGGGGAGGTATAAGACACAGATGCTCTAAGTCGTCAAATAAATTCACACCTACCTATACCTGCAGGCAAAAAAAAATATAATAAGTGCAGTTAGTGGATTTAAAAAAAAACGGTCTCCAAAGTATTCATACTTTTTACCATATTTGTCACATTTCCTCTCCTTGTAATATTGTAAAAAGCTACACCGGCCACTGTTTTCTTGTCAATCATACCATGTTGTTTTTCCTTCAGTTCAAGCATGTACCAAATGTAATAAAGTGTACCACGAGATGTTTTGAGATAAGAACTTGGAACCCAACTGATGAGTCGGGTTACATCATGTACTTTGTAAATTTATCATGAATTGAAAACAACCTCTGGTTGTTTTATCTGGCAGCATTGAGTGGTTAGGTAAGACATTTGATTTATATTTAATTAGTGACATTCAGTGTATTAGCTAACTAGCTATCTAGCTACTGTAGCTATATATTAGCTGTATAGCTATCTAGGTAGCTAGCTAACTAGCTAGCTATCTTTTGGCTATCTATAAGCTATCCACTAGCTGGCTAGCGAGCTTTCTACCTATTTGAGTTATTCCAGGTTGAGTGAACGCTGGCGCGTGTGGCTGCCGCTGCTCACCCACAGAAAACCTTATCCTGTGACTCTAAAGTGACCTTGAGAGTTTTGGAAGCCGCTTGTAAATTAAATGAATTACAGTAAAGTCTCGTTATATCGATATCGGATATATCGATAGTCCCGGTTATATCGATACTATTTCTATGCACGCACTGAGAAAATTACATGCAAACAGGGTCGGATATATCGATAGTCCCTGTTATATCGATATTTTTTCGGACTCCCTTGAATATCGATATAACGAGACGAGTATTATTATTTGTCTATCAGTAGGGCACCATTTTTTTATCATTTTCTCACCGTGGTCAATACTTTGAATTCTCCCACCGATGCGGTTTAAGGCCTCGAGAACTGTGACATCAGTGTATTAGCTAACTAGCTATCTAGCTACTGTAGCTATATATTAGCTGTATAGCTATCTAGGTAGCTAGCTATCTGGCTAGCTATCTGTTGGCTATCTATTAGCTATCTACTAGCTGGCTAGCGAGCTTGCTACCTATTTGAGTTATTCCAGGTTGAGTGAACGCTGGCGCGTGTGGCTGCCGCTGCTCACCCACAGAAAACCTTATCCTGTGACTCTAAAGTGACCTTGAGAGTTTTGAAAGCCGCTTGTAAATTAAATGAATTATTATTATTTGTCTATCAGTAGGGCGCCATTTTTTTAAATCATTTTCTCACCGTGGTCAATACTTTGAATTCTCCCACCGATGCGGTCTAAGGCCTCGAGAACTGTGACATCAGTGAAACCCCTCCTCAGCAGGACCTTAGCTGCAGCGAGGCCGGCAACGCCAGCGCCGATCACGACTACTCGAGGTTGCCGAGGAGTGCGCAGGCCGCTACGAAGAGGATCATCAGCGCCGTCTGAGGTGATTTCACAACTTTGCATGCCGTCCCAACTCCTCTGCAACCCGGGCTGTTTGGAAAAGAGGAATAGAGAACAAAAAAAATGGTCAATCGGGGGGACTCAGCGGGCGTCAGGAGGTAAATGCAGTACACAATCCATCAACATCAACATCCTTTTATCTAATCTGTTTGATGTCAAATCCGATTTGGTTGCTTGTGTGAAAGTATTGGGTCACCTGTTGATCAGAAAATGTGGGGAAAATATATATATATATTTTTAACTTCTACGGGATTTTCTCGGCATTTAAAGTGCTTCCATTTTTTAAATTATATTTGTAAGAAAATCCTACAAAGATGATGGCTCCTTGTCATGTTGTGACTAGGAATTATATAACTGTCCCAAAAATGAAGATTTGATTCAGGCAAGACTTCAGTCTGTCATTAGAATAAAAAGACAGCACATGTGGTTTGCATTGTAACGAAGTCTTGAAATGATGCTTGACGCCACTTAAAAGCGCTGCAACTTGGCTTGACTCATAACCCGCAATTACAACTCTTTTATTTTTTCTTTGAATTTGTTTCCCATCGACTTCCTGTTATTCTGTGAGGAGTCCTTAAACGACCCAGTCTTATTCGAACAAATGGGGGAAAGCAATTTCACATCACAGCATTGCTAAGGCACATTGGCATTAAATGAATAAATAAATACCAATACATACATACATACATACATACATACATACATACATACATACATACATACATACATACAGACAACAAATGCATAAATAGATATAAATAAATATAGATAGAAATAAATAAATACATAAATTAAAAAATAAATACAGTGATACCGCGGTTTGCGAATGTCAAATTTATGCAAATTTTACCTTGCTGTACGAATTTTTTCGTACACGGAGCTACCTCAATGAGTGATGTGTCGTTCAACAAAAACAACAAAATGGCAGCCGACTGTTTTTGTCCGCCCCCAGTCTTCGGTTAAAGCCACGTGATTGGTCAAGAACGCAGCAGTGAGGGGGGGAGAGTGGTTTAAACATTAAAGAGACAGGCAGACGACAGTGAGAGTTTCAACTTTGATAGTTCAAAGGCAGAGTGTAGACTGCAAGGATAAAATATCCCATCAATCAGGCTCCACAAACAACCCGCACAAGCCTGTACATTTGCCTGTACACTTGATGCAAAAAGCTATCAACCCAGCTAAACAGAACACAATTGATGAGGAAAAAGGTAAAATTATCGCAGAGAAAGCACCTCCAAGGGATCATTCCTCAAGATGGTGAAAGAAGAAGGTTACGTTCCTCATCAAGTGTTTAATGCTGATGAATCCGGCCACTCCATTTCATCAAGCCGTCAACGACCATCACAAAGGTAAATAAATTATTATTTAATTATAATACCAAAGCACATTTTTTATACATAAAATAAGATATTTTGTGTAGTTTCAAGGCTTAGAAAATTATAAAGTAGAAACTTATGTTTTATGGGGACCTGGAAACGGATTAGTCTCATTTTAATGCTTTCCTATGGGAAACTAATTTTCGGGATACGCACTTTTCGCCTTCCACACTCTGTCTGGGAACCAATTAAGTTCGTCAGCCACGGTATCACTGTACATACATAGACAAAAACAGAGATAGATACATAAATTAACACATGTATAAACAAATATATAGATAGACAACAAGAGAGCTAGCTAGGTTGCTACCTTGCTAGAGGGCTAGAAAGCTACCTAGCTAGATCGCAAGATAGCTCGCTACCTATCTAGCTATCTCACTAGCTATCTCACTAGCTATCTCACTAGATAGATAGATAGATAGATAGATAGATAGATAGATAGATAGATAGATAGATAGATAGATAGATAGATAGATAGATAGATAGATAGATAGATAGATAGATAGATAGATAGAATTATATAATGTATTATATATATGTATATTATTAATAGATTGATAGAAATTATATAAATATACCAATGCATAAATAACTACATAAATTGTTCTTATTTCAGTGCACAAGGCTGAAAGCATGAGTGTAGCTATTACTGGATAAAATACATGAGAGAAACAGACAAAGAATGTCAGTCGTGACACAGACACATTAGCATGCCAAGTGCGGGCGCAACGTGCTGACTGAGAGCACAGGAAAAAAAACAAATGTCCGTGTCACACCCCAAAGCCACGTCAATCCATAGAAGCACCTGTTTGACATTATTTTCATATGGCCCATCAGCCAAAAAGTGCTAATATGTTGACCTCATTCATCTGAACATGTGACACGGCTGTGTTACCATCTCCCAGGAAATGGGTCAGCCTCCGCGCGGATTTCCTGGGGGATGGCTGTTTCTATCGAAGAAAGAAAGAAAGAAAGAAAGAAAGAAAGAAAGAAAGAAAGAAAGAAAGAAAGAAAGAAAGAAAGAAAGAAAGAAAGAAAGAAAGAAAGAAAAAAGAAAGACAACGCAGTCACGGTATCAGTCTTTAGAACACGCGGCATTTGTCAATCACCAAACAAAAGTAAAAGAACAAACGCTCATGCAAGAATACAAAGCAGTCGTCATGACAACGGGTGTGTTGATACACTACAAATTAAGGATTGATAGCACCAAAAGGCCCAATAACTAACCAGGAATCCATCTATCGGCTACAATTGGCGATGTTGAGATTCAACTTCAGCAAAGCCATTTTAAACCATAAAGAATACCGTATTTTCCGGTGTATAAGACGCATACCGTTGCAAATGTTTACAATCAGAATCAGAATCAGAAAAAAAACATAAGGAAGGTCGTCTCCGGTAGTATAGGATACGATCGTATTGCAATAACAAGCAACTACGATCAACAATGACACAAAATATACATTGTAGTTTCCGGTGTATAAGGCGCAACGTAGTATAAGGCGCGCCCCCAATGGTGTACAGTGATACCTCGGTTTACGAACCCCTTGGCTTACGAACTTTTCGCTTTATCAACGTTAAATTTATGACAATTTTACTTTGGCAAACGAACTTTTTTCGTACGCGGAGCTGCCTCAATGAGTGATGTGTCGTTCGCGAACGAGCCCGTTCTTCTAACAACAAAATGGCAGCCGACTGTTATTGTCCTCTATTCCCCGCCCACAGTCTTCAGTTAAAGCCACGTGATTGGTCAAGAACGCAGCAGTGAGGGGGGGTGGTTTAAACATGAAAGAGACAGGCAGATGACAGAGAGAGAGTTTCAACTTTGATAGTTCAAAGGCAGAGTGTAGACTGCAAGATTAAAATATCCCATCAATCAGGCTCCACAAACAACTCAGGCACACTACATTATCAGAAGCTACAGTAGAGGCTGGGGGAAATGGAGTCGGTGGCTGCTGACAGTAGTTACCAGACCTGTTGTGGCTCAATATGACTTCACATATAAGGCACATTGCCGTATAAGGCTTTTGGGTGCGTACTGTACACTGGAAAATACGGTAACTTTCCAAAATTGAATCTGACGTTATGCTATGGAGAGTTACGCAGGGTGCATTATGACAGTATAAAAAGGCAGATGGTGACACCCTCTGCTCCTATTAATTTCAGAACACAGCCTTTGTTATGAACCAATCACCAGCTCATGTTTTAACTGTTTCCAGTTCTACCACTGCCTGATGCACCGGGCTCTGAATATGCATTGGGGGTACTTTGAATAACCCAACAGGATATTTGAACAGCTTTCTGAGTTTACAAAACATTGGAGAGAAGCTGTGTAAGCTCGTAGCGTATCTCTGAATACAGTTTCATTATTCTGACCCACCCCCCCAAAATATACAAAGGAATCTATCAGGGTCTACGTTTTGATTGAAATTGTACTGAGTGGCCCCGTGATTGACAGATGAGCACATTGGCCTCACAGTGCAGAGATACAGGGTTTGATTCTGGCTCCAGCCTTGCTGTGTGGAGTTTGCATGTTGTCCCCCATATGTGCCTGTGCAGGTTTTGTAAGGATATTCCAGTTTCCTCCCACGTTCCAAAAACATGTCTGGCACCCCCAAACAAACAGCCAAAAGGAAGTGATTTTTTTTAACTCATTCACTACCAGACCCGCAAAAATGTGTGTACTCCAGTGCCAGGGTTTTTGTCATTGTCACTCAAATTCCAGGATCCACAGAATATTGAGTTTTAGGACTGCATACACATTCAATCCAGCGTAAGAAACCTTAGACTCTCTTCTTTCATCAGAAAAAAAGAGTTAATTCCTAAATTATATGGGTCTGGAGTTATATGAGCTTGAAATGAGGGCAGCTGTCCAAAATACAAAGCAATACATACATATTGGTTTATATTAGCGCTTTAACAACAGCTGAAGGTAGAACAAAGCGCTAACATGGAAAAAGGGGGAATGCAGCCCCCTTGTGGAAGAGAAAAAAAACATTGCCAGAGGTCTGGCCAGCGTTTTATCGTCACCCCAGCAAGAAAAACCAAACCCCGAATAAATTCGGGAATTGCAGTGAATGAGTTAAAGAGCTATTAGACACTTACTGTAATCAGTCGAGCCCTAATTTTCATAATATACTAATTTCTTGTCACTATTATGATAATGTAATAATATTGATACATCATACATTTCATAGTTTTTCCTGGTAAAGCTCAGATTTTTTTTTGCAGATTAAATGGGATACTGATCCTTTTGAGATATGTCCATTTGTGATGAATGAGGTAGACCGAAAAAGAAAACATCCTCTCAGCTGTACTGTAATTTTGTAGCTGGTTAAAACCGCCGCGACGCTCTTGACACCATCACGGCAGATTAATGTGTGGGCCGGCCTTGGGGAGATCGGGAGCTCAGGGTGAGGTGGCGTAAAGACGGTTGAGGCGGGGGACACTGCCACTGACCTAGAAATGACAATCTATAATACATCTGCCATTGGGCTTTTGATTTTTTTTAAAAGAGCACAGTCAGCCCTTCTTATAACTTAACTGCTTTCATTTCTCCCCCGCCACCCACTTTTTTATTTATTTTTAATTCCAGCTGCATCGGCAATCTCATCTGCGATTATTTTAGAGAACTGGCTTCAATGACAACATCCTTGGAGCAAGAAAGGGGTAGAAAAAAAAGAAGATTAATCTTGGCGGCGTTGTGTCAAAGGTTAGACATTCCACACTTTTGCCCCGAGGATGATGAAATGTCATGTAAATAAACAAACACGCACACAAACACTTTATCGCGTTACACCACCTGAGGATGTGCCGCCACATAAAAAAAAAGACTGATTCACACTAAATTGAATCTGTGTTTTGAGCCCAAACAATGAACACAGCGGCAGGCGACCGGTACAAAGTGTGCGTCGCCTCTTACCCCAAAATCACAACTCCAGCACGTCACTAATGAAGATTAGCAGGACAGACGATGGATGATTGAATTAAACTTCACATGATTGATTCCAGTAGTACAAAGAAACATTTTTTTTATCATTCTGAGTAAAAGCTCCATTCGTTTCAGCGAATGACGGCGTGAAGGCTTGACTGGTGACTTGGTTCAACTTTTTTTTGTGTGTGTGTTAACTCATTCACTGCCAGACAATGTGCAAATGTGTCACGTTTTGCAAGGTGGTGATGGCAGGCGCGGATCCCAAAAAAGCAGGCAGGAGGGAGCAGGAGGTTGTTTGACAAATTGTATTAAAATAAAGGTCAGCCAGAACAAAATCTAAAGCATCAAAATCATCTGAACAGAAAAAAAGTATCAAAAGAAAACCAAGTCTAAAAATCCGCCAAGGTTAAACAAACACATGCACAGCATACAATGCATGCGATTGCAGACAAAGCATGCAACAAACAATGAACCGACACCGGATGGTCGTGCCGGGAGTCCTTTTAAGTGTCACTGATTAAAACGACCAGCACCTGCGAGGCTGCAGGCAGGGCTGACGTCGCTACCTGTTGGTCGCCAATCCGAACGTGGTAGTCCGCCACTGATCGGGACGACCAGCACCTGTGCAGGTGCAGGCGGGGCCGACAGCGCCACCTGTTGGTCGCCAACTAGATCATGACAAAATGTATCTACTCCAGTGCCAGGGTTTTTGTCCTTTCCAATCAAATTGCAGGACCCAAAGATTACTGACAGAATTCAATGCAGCCCAAGAAACCCTCGACTCTCTTCTTTCATTACAACAAAGTTCATTCCTAAGTTGTATGGGCCTGGAGTTATATGAGCTTGAAATGAGGGTGGCTGTAAAAAAAAAAACAATACAATACATACAGTACATGTTGATATATAGTGCTTTAACAAAAGCTGAAGCTGGAACAAAGCTTCCTCGTGGGAGGGAAAAACATTGCCAAAGGTCAGACCAGCACTTTATCGGCACTCCCCCGCAAGAAAAACCAAAACCCGAACAAATTAGGGAATGGCGCTCCACGTCATGCTTTTCAATTCCCGAATACATTCAGGAATGGCAGTGAATGAGTTAATATTTACATTTTGATGATAATATGACACATTTATTAATATTTAACCCTTTAACGGCGAGTGTGTTCATATTAACACAGATAAAATCATTTTAAAGAAATCAAAATAAAATCAAAACAAAGTTTCAAATGGAGTATAAAATAAACAATATTTTTATTGTATAAGAATCATAATCAGAAAACCTTTATTCGTCCCACAACGGGGAAATTTGCAGTCCACAGCAGCAATAATGTATATATAATTAATAACAAATAAAAAATGCATTTGTGTTCAATGAACTCGGCGTAAATGGGTTAAATATGAATCAATAAATGTGTCATATTATGACTGAATGAATGAATGAATGAATGAATGAATGAATGAATGAATGAATGAAATACAGTACATGAAGTCCACCAATCATAATCGAGGAGCGCCTATTCGTCTGCGGCTCCACCGCTTTTTGTGAGTGTAAAATTGAGTCTACTTTTGGGAACTAAATTTTGCAGATGTGCTGGGAGTCGATCCAGAAATGCCCACTGGGGTCTAGTGTATAATAAACTACACAAAAACCATTGTCCCTTGCAAGAAAATGATAATGCGGCCAACTTTTTCTCCAAGCACAAACTACTTTCTGTCTCCAAATTAACAGGTGTGTCAGGAGGGAGGCTGCTTCGTGTACAACATTGCTCAAAACACGCTACACTAGACTTGCACTGGCACATAAATGAATTCCTATCCATGTTCATAAAAAGCGAACCTGTGCCAGGCAACTAAAATGGGCCCCTAAATCTTGCTAATCCCGTTCTTGAAAACGCCATTATTACTACCTGCAATTTTGTGTGTGTGTGTGTGTGTGTGTGTGTGTGTGTGTATGTGGGTGTGTGTGTGTGTGTGTGTGGGGTGTGTGGGTGTGGTTTTTTTAGTTTCAGGTCACATCAGGTCTTCATGTAAATGAGCTGCATTGATCACATGAGTTTACATAATTTGTAGATCTATTAGAATGGGTAACGAACCACTCAAACCAGGTCTGTGAATAATCCAGTTTACAGTATTAAGACACCACTGCAAACTACAGCCACTGTAAAATTAAATCAATAAATGAAAAAATAAAATGGGAAATTGTCTGGCATTATAACCCCCAGATCTAACGACCATGTATTATTTAAACAAAGTCCTGTTATTTATGTATTTATTTATTTATTTATTTATTTATTTATTTATTTATTTATTTATTTATTTCCTGAATATGATAGTTGGCCATATTAAGCGCTTTGTTACAGCTTCAGCTGTTGTGAACTCATTCACTGCCGGACATCCAAAAATATGTTCACTTCAGTTCCAGGGTTTTTGTCATTGTCATTTGAATTCTAGGACCTACAGAATATTGACTTTTAGGATGACATAAACACTCAATACAGTGTTATAAACCTTAGACTCTTCTTTCATCAGAAAAAAAGAGTTAATTCCTAAATAATATGGTTCTGGAGTTATATGAGTTTGAAATGACGGCGGCTGTCCAAAATACAATGCAATACAGTACATGCATATTAGCTTATATAGCGCGATGACAAGAGCTGAAGCTGTAACAAAGCACTAACATGAAAAAAGGGAAATGCTTCCCCCGTGTGGAAAACCAAAAAAAACACTGCCAGAGGCCATGGCCTGCGCTTCTTCAGCACCCAAGCATGAAAACACAAAACCGGAACAAATTCGGGAATGGGGCTGTATGTCATATTTTCAATTCCTGAATAAATTTGTGTATGGGAGTGAATGAGTTAAAACACTATATAAATCAATATCTATTGTATTGTACTATTATCAGGCTATACATGTGTACTTAATCATGTGTCCTGGATCAAAATCACAAAGCGGATTTTTTTCGCCATTGTTATAGACTGTTAATAGTTGTGAGTAGAAAGGGGTTGGAGACCAGTTTGGGGATCAAACTTGTTTTTCTGTGTGTGTGCGTGCGTGTATTCACGTACGTCACGTTGAACCTGCGATGCCACAGTGGCAGCGGGACACAAACACAAGTGAGTTTTACACATCATCAGCACACAGAGCATTTTGTTCATATACAAGAAAGCACACAAACAATTACAGCAACATACCGCGCTCGAACAGGGAACCAAACGAGCAATACCTCATTTCAAAAGCAAACAAAAACTGCTCAGAAGTCTTTTTTTTTTTGTTTGTTTTGTTTTTGGATGACACCGGCGTGTGAGTGTTTGCGGGACGTACGAACAGCGGTAAACAAAACGGGGGGTGGTCTGTTTTGGATTTCTGTCAAGTGACTTGCTGGTAGCCAATACAATAAATAAATTCATGAATAAAATCTAAATAAAAACAAGAGAGCTCGTGTCGTGTTGCAGCCGCACTTACCCGAGTGTCGCGTCGTCTTCACGCCGCTAAAACGTCACGCTTTGGCACCGCCGGCTCTCTTTTTTGTGCCAATGGTTTGCCCGCAGCACACCGGCTCGGCTTTTGTATGTATGCGTGCAAACCAGAAGCAGCCAGTTTTGTGCAGGGCAGCTGCCTCCTCATTGGTTTGTCATGAAGGAGCGGTGACGTCACGGACCGCCGCCACGCACGCTGATGTGCTCGCAGCAAAAACAAACAAACCCCGGATTGGGGACTCTCAAATGCATGGCAAGAGGAACATATCGTGGGCAGGACTACAAATAATATGATTGAAAAAAAACTTGTATTTTGTTGTTGTTCATTAGCATATCAAACTACAGTTGTAAAATTTTGGCAAATAGCAATTTAATAATAGCAATTTGGTGGAAAATACTGTGAGGAATTTTCGGTCCCTCTTTCTGAGCCGCTTTATTTAACAACGGTTTTCCGGAGAACTGTCTTTGGGCAGTGGGCGGGGGACACCTTGAACCGTTTGCCAGCTAATCAAAGAACACACAAAGTGACGAACAACCTTCTGTGCCCGCACTCACAGCTCACACTTTGGGATAATGTAGATAGTTAAATCATCCTGCCACGCTTATTTTTGGAATGTGGGAAGAAACTGGAGTACCTGGAGAAAACTCACGCTATCTATCTATCTATCTATCTATCTATCTATCTATCTATCTATCTATCTATCTATCTATCTATCTATCTATCTATCTATCTATCTATCTATCTATCTATCTATCTATCTATCTATCTATCTATCTATCTAGCTAGCTAGCTAGCTAGCTAGCTAGTGAGATAGCTGGTGAGATAGCCAAATAGGTAGCGAGCTATCTTGCGATCTAGCTAGGTAGCTACCTAGCTAGCTCTCTAGTTGTCTATCTATATATTTGTTTATACATGTGTTAATTTATGTATCTATCTCTGTTCTCACTGCCTCTTTAGCGCTATGTCTATCTCTATATCTATCTCTATATATATCTCTCCATCTCTCTCTCTCTCTCTCTCTCTCTCTCTCTCTCTCTCTCTCTCTCTCTCTCTCTCTCTCTCTCTCTCTCTCTCTCTCTCTCTCTCTCTCTCTCTATGTATGTATGTAATCAATCTAATCTGAGCTCCGAGTTAGTTAACCTCACATGACCCAAATACTATCCGGCATTATTTACATACAGACCCGGTGTGAACTCAAACTGTTGTGAAAAAAAAACCCCTGCAGGGCAGCATTCACAGTGCGTTCATCGAGAATCTTCATAATTGGATCAGACACACTTTATAGTCCATGAACTCTTGACATAAATCAGAATTTACTTGTAGCGGTGGAATTTGGGCTCCAGGCAGAAGCATTCACTCAATTCGAACCGCCGTCATTAAAGATAAGATAAGAAAGCCTTTATTCGTCAGATGGAGAAAGTCCCAGCAGCAAGGTAATCAAAGGAAGAAGTACAAGAACAAAATATAGAAGCTGCTTTAAAGGCAGACACTCTCTCGGTGCCATCTTGGAGTCAAATAACCAAATACAGTAAAGTCTCGTTATATCGATATCGGATATATCGATAGTCCCGGTTATATCGATACTATTTCTATGCACGCACGGAGAAAATTACATGCAAACAGGGTCGGATATATCGATAGTCCCGGTTATATCGATATTTTTTCGAACTCCCTTGAATATCGATATAACGAGACTTTACTGTAATACAACACAGTCATTCAATCGTAACCTCTTTTCTGGATCGTATTTGCTGTATGAAGCAGTTACAGAGTAAAACACTGCATACCTGTCAACCGGCCGTATTTCTGTACAATTTTTGCACATTTTTAGATGTGTACGGCATACAAGAAAGTTTGTACGGGAAACACAAAAATGGTTCAATATAATTTTGAGATACTTTCGATTCCGTTTTCATCATTAAAGGACAACCGACGTCTCCGGACAAGTTTATATAGCTATATTTTATATTTTAAGACTCGCTCTGAATATTCAGGAAGTCTTGTTTTTGAGTTGGTGACGAGTCCGTACGTGACGTCACGAAAGGGGGTCAGGGCCCAACCGAAATATGACACATTGTAGCAGTCCTTCCATCACGTCAATGTATTTTGCTGTACATGTTTGGTCTGAGAACCGTGTTGCACCCAAAAGCCGCCAGAAGAGGGCATCGAAGCTCCATATAAGGAATTTATCAGCCTATTTTTGGGTGAGAGAATTTCCCCCAATGTTGCCTCAAAATGGCACATATAATTCTTTAATTGATTGCAAAAATGTATGCTTTCCTCTTCAGAACTATTTGAATCATATTCATAACTGGACGAGTAACAAGAAAGCATCTTCACCTAATCTGAAGCCATTGTTTTGATTCTAGAGCAGGGCAAGATGTCTTGGCGTTACGTCATGAACTGGGGGTGGGACTTTCTGAAAATGCCTAATTCGCAGCTCAATTGTTTTGCAGATTTTAGACACTTTAAGTCATTTTTATTGGTGTTTTTGCATTAAACTAAAAATATCATACTGCGTGTTTTGGGTATTTTAGATTCTATAAAACGTTTTTCTGATGTCAGTTAAAAAACAAAAAAGTGATGTCGGTTGTCCTTTAAATATTAGCAGTAATGTTAACTATAACAAATATCGCGAAGTCGACCGCCGAGAAAACAAGTCAGTGGGAAAAGTCTCGAGAAGAAACAAAAGTTCAGAGAAGACAAGTTCCGGTCAAGTGGAATTTTATTTTGAAATCAGTTAAATTAAACATTTTGCCGTGGTCGCGATAATACATACAATACATACATACATTCAAATTCAGTTTTTGCTGTGGTATGATAGTTTGCCAGTGTGAAGCAAAAAATGCTAACTACACTTTTAGATATCAATTCTAATTTGAAGAAAATTTGTGCTGAAACACCCTCCCCAAAATGTGTTAGCAAATAAGTGTTTGGCTATATTTTTCTGAATATATATGTCCCGGTATGACTTTCGCGATTGCTCTCTTACCTCATAACATAGCAGTCATTGGCAAACCGACAAAATACTGTCGATACTCGAGAAGCATTCCAAGCATGTTCGCCGACAACCAACATTTCAAGTGAACAGTCAAATAACGGCAATAAATAACAAGTTCACAAAGCTCTTTGTTGAGGATTATAATAGAATGGTGATGCTTCCACGAGGGAGTGGGTTTTGTGAGCAGGAAATCCTCCAGGAAGCAGACATCGTTTTATTTTTTTCTTCAAACGTGGGCTCTTTGAGCTTCACCCAAAAAGGCCATCCACACCTCTGACTTAGCTGTTCAGACTGGTATAAAGGCATGCTTAACTCATTCACTGCCAGACGATGTGCAAAAATGTGTCCACTCCATTGCCAGGGTTTTTGTCATTGTCACTTGAATTCCAGGACCCACAAAATATTGAGGTGTAGGACTACATAAATATTCACTTCTTTGTATCGAGCTATCCAGCTATCTATGGCTATCTACCTAGCTGGCTATCTAGCTATCTATCTATTTTCTATCTCTTAGCTAGCTCTTAGCTAGCTAGCCAGCTATCTGCTAGCTATCTATTAGCGAGCTAGCTAGCTTTCTATCAATTTGAGTTATTCCGGGTTGAGTGAAAGCTGATGTGTGTGGCTGCCGCTGCTCAGCCACAGAAAAACTTAACCTGTAAAGTGACCTTGAGAGTTTTGAAAGATGCTTATAAATGAAATGTATTATTATTATTATTATTATTATTATTATTATTGTTTTTGTTGTTGTTGTCATCTCAAGTTGTTTTGTCTAAACAGGTTCAGAAGTCGTTCATCATCAGGAGGTCATGATCGAAGCGTTGCGCCTCTCAAATGTCATCAGTTGGTTTGGGTGTAACTCAATAAAAAGTTTATCTCATGAGGTTGCCTCCCATCCTGTCTTGGGAATAGTTTGGTCTTTGTTACAAGGACACACTGTGGCCAAGAAAATAAAAGGCTCGATTGGCAAGCCCATCCAGGTGAAACCATTGTATTTTGGGATGATTGTATTTGCCTATTTGTGTCATGTCATCAGTAGTCGGCTTCCTTGAAAATAACTGAAACTGTCTTTTTCCAAGGTAATTACAGTAAAGTCTCGTTATATCGATATTCTCGGGAGTCGGAAAAAATATCGATATAACCGGACTATCGAGATATCCGATCCTGCAGCATGTAAATTTTCTCTTTGCGTTCATAGAAATAGTATCATAATAAGCAGTACTATCAATATAACCGATATCAATATAACAAGACTTTACTGTATTCATATTTACTGACAGAGTGGTTATGTATGATGCAATATTGTTCCATTTTTGCATTTCTCCATTTCACATTACAGACGCTCCCAAACTTACAAACCAGATACGTTCCGAAGTTGTCGTTCATAAGGTGAAATTGTTTGTAAGTTGCTTCAATGCTATATTTTGCATGGAATGTAGGTTTAATGTTTATATAAGTATGTTTAAGGCTTATATTGTGCTAGACCACATAAAGAGCATCACCGGATCCACTGCTGGATCAACATGCTAACACAACAGGGGAGGTCCCTCAAGGATGCGTCTACTTTTCGCTGCTCTTCTACTCTGCACCAACGACTGCACCTCCAATAATCCCCAAACTTCGCAGATGACACCACAGATGTACCGACAAGAGGTCAAGCAGCTGGCGCTCTGGTACAGCCAACGCAATGTGTAGCTGAACACGTTCAAGAATGTAGGGATGGACTTCTGGAAACGCAACGTGGAGCTGAACACGTTCAAGAACGTAGCGATGGACTTCTGGAAAGATCCTTCTGCACAGATGTCCCTCATATGACCCTGTGTCAATCGTCGAGACTTTCAAGTTCCTGGGAATCACAGTCTCTCAGGACATAAAGTCGCAGGCCAACATGAACTCTATCCAGGACGGGATGTACTTCCTGAAAATGCTGAGGAAACACGGCCTGCCGCAAGAGCTTCTGAAACAGTTCTACATAGAAGTCATTGATCCAGTCCATCACAGTCTGGTTCCAGACAAAATCCATCTGCAACGACGACTTGCAAGAACCAAGACAAGACCACGAATAATCCTACTGGACCCAACACACCCTGCCCACCATCTCTTCCAGCTACTCCCTTCAGGTAAGCGCCATCAAACCATGCACAGCACAACCAGCAACCGTAACTCAAATCTATAGTGCCTCTTTGCGTTTATTTTCACACCCCTCTGTGACAGTATTTCCACACTGATTTTCCCTCCAGCTCTCTATATATATATATATATATACTTGAACAATTGTCAATGACCAATATTCAATAGCAGCAGACGCTATGAAGCACTCTTGGATTTATGTTTTATTGAACACCTAAATTGTACTACTAATTACTCCCTCTGGTCACTTCAAAATTATGCAACGGTCATCTGTACCAACCGTGATAGTATTCCATTGCACTGATCATTCGATCTCTGCTCGATGACTTCTCATTGTCGCACAACTGTCAGTGGATGGTACTACTGCACAATGGTACCCTCACATTAATGGAAAGTCTTTCGATACGTACCGTTTTTTCCGGTCTATACGATACACCCAAAAGCCTTGATTTTCTTCAAAAGATGACCCTGCACCTTATATGTGAAGTCATATTGAGCCACAACAGGTCTCGCAACTACTGTCAGCAGCCTCCGACTCCATTTCCCCCTGTATAAGATGTTGTGCGTCACACCAGCCATCGCCTTATAATGTGGTGTGCCTTATATTTGGCAAACCCTTATATGTTTTTATATTATATTCGGATTTTTTTTTCATTCGTTGATAACTGTGCCTTATACTCTGTTGCAGCTTATATATGGAAAAATGATAATGGTGTATGATAATACACCATTCTTTGGATTTGCGCCTTATACTCCAGAAAATATGGTATACATCACAGGTGTCAAAGTCAAGGCCCGCGGGCCAAATCCGGCCCGCCACATCATTTTTTTCGGCCCGCGAAAGCAAATCAAAGTCTTTAAATTCCATGATGATTGCTAAAATCTGAGCCAAAATTTCATATTTTTGGATCTCAACCACAATAAAAGTCATTATTCTTGACTTCAGATTTGAAAATGAGTTATTCATTAATTTGCTGTGTGCTCTATATGTAATATTTGAAGGGATTTAAACATTCTAATGGGTTCCCCAAATTCATAACGGCCCTCGAGAGGAAACCATAACTACAATGTGGCGCGCGGCAAAAAATGACTTTGACACCCCTGCTATACATTGTGTCATTATTGATCATAGTTGCTTGTTATTGCAATACAGGTGTACCCTATACTACCGGAGACGAAATTCCTTATGTGATATTCAGATTCTGATTCTGATTGTAAACATTTGCACCGGTATCATAGTTAAGCTTACGATCATTAACTCATTCCTTGCCAGACGATGTGCAAAAATGTGTTCACTCCAGTGCTAGGGTTTTTGTCATTGTCACTTGAATTCCAGGACACACAGAATATTAAGTTTTAGGACTACATAAACATTAAATGCAGCGTAAGAAACCTTAGACTCTCATCTTTCATCGGAAAAAAAAGAGTCACCGTATTTTCTACACTATAAGGCGCACCTAAAGGAAAATATTTTTTCAAAAGCTGACCATGCGCCTCATAATCTGGTGCGATTTATGTATGGAATAGGTTTTGAAATGTGTCATTCTTTGAAGGTTCCCCTTATAATGCACCACATGTATGGAAACGGTTTTTAAATACATATGTCATTCGTTAAAGGTGCGCCTTATATTCCAGAAAATAGGGTAATTCCTAAATGATGTGTGTCTGGAGTTATATGAGCTTGAAATGATGGCGGCTGTCCAAAATACAATGCACTACATACATATTTGGTTGATATAGAGCTTTAACAACAGCTGAAGCTGGAACAAAGCGCTATAACATGGAAAAAATGGCAATGGTGCCACCCTTGTGGAAGGGAACAACATTGCCAGAGGCCATGGCCAGCGCTTTATCGACACCCAAATGAAAAAACTAAACCCGTACAAATTCCGGAATGGTGCTCTATGTCATATTTTCAATTCCTGAATAAATTTGTGAATAGCAATGAATGAGTTAAATATAATTAACTGTTCGGTTCATACAATTCATATGTATCCCTCTGTCCCTCTGTCATATCTCATATTTTTATTGTAGAATAAAAGGTCCATCAAACTACTTGATCATACTGACTAATTACCAGTGACGTGCGGTGAGGTTCATGGCTGGTGAGGCACTGACGTCATCACAGTCAGATTTACAAACATCTACATCCACAGAGTAGCTTATTCACCATTTGATTGGCAACAGTTAACGTGTTTTGTTTAAAATGTCATGTCAGCATTCTTTATATACTGTATACAAACTGTAGCATAGAAAAAATAATGTAAAAAAACGTTACCTTTACTTAGAAATGAAGTCCAAGTCTCTCTGTCTCAATGGAGATCACTGCCAGTGAAGAAAGTCGTCCTTGATCAGTCCTGTTCCGACTGTATACATGTTTTCAGTCTTTTGTGCTGAGAATGAGCGCTCCACTGATGCTGTAGTAGCTGGAACTGTGAGCACAAGCTGGAGCAACTGTGTCGCCTCAGGAATAGTTTCAATGAGATCCTTCTGTGCCAAAAAGCTGAGAAGCTGTCCAGGAGATTTGCATCCATCCCTCACCGTTTGTGAGCTATACAGTCCGGTGTTGGTCTTCCTTGAATTATTATCTCCTGCTTCGATTGAAAGTCCAGTTTAGAAAATTCTTTCAATATAGATATGTAATCCTCCATTCTGAAAATAAGGCCAAGCAACACGAAAAAATGACTGGATGGTTGCACTTACCTTGCTAACTGTTTACTGTAGCTTGCTTTCACTAATTCTATTATTCTGCAGCCGAGGAGTCGCAAGAAGAATCTCTGGAATAACCAGCGCCCCCTGTCATGAGGCAGAAAAACTGTGCCTCACTTACGCACAGTTTTGAGAAAATTAAAATAAAAAAAACACTGTTGTACAGTGTTTATAATGTACAATGACTCTACATTATATACACCAGCTAAACTGTAGAAATTTAGTTCATATACTAAAAGTGTTTGAAGACTTGAATAGAGATATGCAGAGGGACAGCAATGCGGTTTCACTGCAGAGCATGCCAACACAGTTAGCATAGTGATTGCGCAATCCATGTTGAGGCTCAGCCGGCTGCTGCCTCACTGCTCGTCTCTACTTATATAGTATTTGAACGGTAAATGTGAAAATTCAGCGATTTTGAAAAAAATCCAAAAACGGTAAAGTTAAATGGACAAGAACTTTAAAGTACAAATCACTAAATACATATAACTTTAATTTATTTTTTCATTTGATATTTCCATGATGACAGGTGAGGCACAGCCTCACCTGCCTCCCCTGACTGCACGTCACTGCTAATTACTGTTTACTAAACCTTGAGGCCCCGAAAAGGTCGCACAATGTCAACTTAACCTTCATATGTTAGTCAGCAATTCTTCATTGATGGTGTTAGGCAATCACAACACTGTTGTTCTTCTGTTGTTACGAGTTGCAATCACATGCTTATTTGTTGTTTTCATTCCTTCACAATTTCTTTCAAATCCAACGTGATGTGGCCGGCACGTGAATTTGCATGTGTTCTCCACATAATTAGAGGGGAGATAAACGCATACACATGATTGGTGCCACACTCGGACCATGAGAAAGGCTTCTCTGTTTGTTGCCTCACAGAGGCTTCACATTGTGAGTCTGCCCAGTGTTGGCTGACTGTATTGTCTGCCTGCTTTCCCACCTCCCTTGTCGCACCAAAGAGCGGCAGGGAAGAAAGTAGCTTTTCATTGATGTTTTTTGGTTTGCGCAGAGAAGACGGCGGGGGTCAGTCAGCTGGCTCCAAGTGCCTTTTATATTTCCAGGCGACCATTAACTTTCATTGAAACTCCAGAGCGGATTGTTAAGTGCTACATCGCTACCTGTAAAGTTTTCATTCTTGCGATATTCTCTTCAGTGTCAAAGCACTTTCGAAGCATGAAACGGTGTCCTGGTTGGTGAATGTTAAAGTCAAAGTCAGCTTTATTGTCAAATATGCGTGACATACAGTACAGATGAAATGACTGTCCTGTCGGACCCAGCGTGCAAGGACAGACATTTGACAGACATAAACACGAAAAAGCCAATTTGCCGGGAGAGAGAGGAGCCGCTGCGTGTTCACGCGCCGCCATATTGGGAAATCTTTCTCAGGAAAAAGAGGAAGTGGCAGTAAAACACACCAAAATCCAGAAATCATTGGGTGAGGTATTACTAAATGTTAATGTGCGTGTCCATGTGCATGTGCGTTCATGTAGATGCGTGCACATGGGGTAAGTTGGTTGCTTGAAAAGTACATCTTAGGTCAAAAAACGTTTGGGCACCCCTCCTGTACATACATACAGTAAATGCCAGGACTGTATAGATATCACTGTTCCCTGTAGAGGACAAAGGATAAATATCTGACTGTGAGTATATTGAGTATTTAAATGTGTTGCTACACCATTTGTGTTCTAATATGTGTTTTTAAAGGTGTTTGTGTTTCTGTTAGTTATTTTTTGTTTGTTAATTTTTTCAAAGCAAAAAAAAAATAAAAAAACCTGTATATATATATATATATATATCCATCCATCCATTTTCCGTACCGCTTATTCCTCATTAGGGACACGGGGGTGCTGGAGCCTATCTCAGCTGTCTTCGGGCACGAGGCGGGGGACACCCTGAATTGGTTGCCAGCCAATCACAGGGCACGCAAAGACGTACAACAGTCACTATCACACTCAAACCTAGGGACAATTTGGAGTGGTCAATCTGCCCGCCATGTTTTTGGAGTGTGGGAGGAAACCGGAGGACCCGGAGAAAGCCCACGCGGGTCTGGGGAGAACATGCAAACTTCACACAGGGAGGCCGGGGTGGGACGCGAACCGGCGACCTCTGCACTATATATATATATATACAGTAAAGTCTCGTTATATCGATATCGGTTATATCGATAGTACCGCTTATTACGATACTATTTTCATTTCCCTTGCACATTTCTAGTCTTTTTATGTATAATTAGTACCGTTTAGTACGATACCCGGTTATTATGATAATCCAGTTATTACGGTGCTCCTTTTCATCCCCCGCCGGCCATTTTTGTTGTTTATATCGCTATATCCGTCGCGCCATTGGTCAACTTGGTCACGTGTCTTGTTACGTGAGCCGCCATCGGTCGCGCCATTGGTCGACTTGGTCACATGAGCCGCCATCGGTCGCGCTATTGGTCGACTTGGCCGTGTGACTTTGTCACGTGACACGCCATCGGTCGCGCCATTGGTCAACTTGGTCACGTGTCTTGGTTACGTGCCACGCCATCAGTCGCGCCATTGGTCGACTTGGTCAGGTGACTTGGTTACGTGCCCAGCACCCGTGTAGCAGAGCCGTTTTCATTTTCAGACGCTAGCTCGTGTGTAGCAGACGAGATTGAAGTGTTTGTGTTAAACGGTAAAAATGGGAAGCAGAAGAAGATTGATGACTTTTTTAAATTGCATACATAATACAGTACGATGTAAGCGTTGCAGTTTCGCTGTTGTGTTATGTACATGCCCACTGTACTGTATATGAATGCAATCGTTTTTTGTGTATGTGTGTATATATATGTGTCTATTTGGCTTCTCGAGGCGGGGAAGGGAAAATGACCTCACCACCAGCTGGAACACACTGCCGAAAACATTGCGCACACTTCAACATGATATGTGGGGAAAAGATGAGGAGTAACATTGTAAAGCCAACCAAGCTTACACGTAACACGGTGAGGTAATCAAATCCTTATGTCGTCGCCTTATTTGACCCTTCCGCTCGTTGCAAACAACCCACTTTGTGCTCAAGGCCAACCCGCCGATTGCACAACACATATCTCAGAGTTCTGAGATGTGTTGTGGTTCCCTGACAAGGAATTGTGTCTCATTCGGCCAAATATTTCTCTCTTTTAGCCAACACGTGCTTATGTCTGCACACACAAGCTTCTCTAACACATTCACATAATTTTCTCCGCGCTTCACAAAAAGTCACTCACGCCACAAGAGCACAAAATGTTTATTTTGGGAGCCCGCAAAATGAAAAAGGAGCAAGTTTGGATTGAGCAAAGGAAAAAGGAAGCAACATAATGGATGCGGCGTCGCTATTCTATTCAGTTGGTAGCAAGCAGAGAGATAGACAGAAAATCAAAGACCACACAATCCTAAATAAAGCTTCCTGTCTTAACTTTGGCCTCAAATGGGCGGGGGAAAAAAAGACACAATATATTCTGCCTCACTGTATTCTGTCATCCGGTAGTGGAGATACGAAAAAAAAGGGTATCAACGCCTGCTGTGTGTGTAAATGTCGATTATTTTAGAAGTCCAGGAAAGGGATGAGTGGCCTCCTCCCAAGTGCTGTTATTGTAGCATGATAATAAACGTCGACAATGCAAGTCATAACTGAACATGCAGAACAGATGTAGTTTGATCAAATATGTACATTAAACTCCATTTTAAATTTCCAAGCGGGCAGAGAGGAGTGAGCACGGTATATCTTATATTGGTATATCTTTTTTATAGGCACAAGTGACGAAGGTCGACTTTTATCCTTGGGTGGGCCGTGACTATCTTAGGGAGTGTGCAAAATAACACGTTATCAACTATAGACGTTCATTTTTTATATTGGAGAAAAATTTGCATGGTGCACATGATCCCACACACATACACACACACATCTAAATCATCTGCAAAATTAATTACAAATATCAGTGTTTGAAATAGCGTCTGCCCTGTGGCCCACGGCGTACAACTTTTACGTCGGGCATACAACTTTCAAAACATCTCGGGCCGGGTGGCCAACAACTTCTTCAGGAAAAAAAAGTGATTTTTTTAAAAAAATAAAATGTTTGTTTCATTCAATCAAGCAAAAGCTACAAGCAAACCTCGACAAGCCACGAAACAGGCTTCTGATTGGCTGCCGGGGCCGAGTATCGGCAGCCAATCAGAAGCCTGTTTCGAGCTTCGGACTACACCGTGACTGAAAAGTGTACTTGAGAGTTTTGAAAGAGGAGGCCATGTGGCTTTAAGAGACAATGTAATGCAAACATTGCAGTGTGCATGACGGCAAATGACAAGGGCGCATATGTGGTAGGTGCTTCCTTAATTAAAAATAAATCCTTTATACTTTGCAACAATGTTTTTTTTTTTTGTGATTAGTCATCTTATTGTGTTTCAAGTTGTGAAAAATTGGGCAGGCAAGTTTATGGCCGGGCAGGCAACTTTTCAGAGTTGTCTGCCCGGGTGTCCGCTAACTTTTTGTCATGAGTTTCAGACACTGCAAATATACATACAGTAAATTTATTACATACATACAGTAAAATTATTTATTTATTTATTTGATGGGTTATATCGATATTCAAGGGAGTCCGAAAAAATATCGATATAACTGGGACTATCGATATATCCGACCCTGTTTGCATGTAATTTTCTCCGTGCGTGCATAGAAATAGTATCGATATAACCGGGACTATCGATATATCCGATATCGATATAACGAGACTTTACTGTATCACGTTTTTGTACAGGTAAATGTGAATAATAACAATCATAACAATAACAATAATAACAATAACGATAATAATAATAATAATAATAATAATAATAATAATAATAATAATAACTCAGATTATATTAAAATTTAATTTACATATGTGATTTCGTTTTTTTTATTTTCATTTTTTTATTTTTTGCTAATCTGGCATCAATTTTTACACCTCCATTCCCGAATTTATTCAGGAATTAAAAATATGACGTGGAGCACCATTCCCGAATCTGTTCGCGTTTTGGTTTTTCTTTCTCGTGTGCCGATAAAGTGCTGGCCATGGCCTCTTGCAATGGCCTCTGGCAATATTTTCCCCTCCCACGAGGGTGCAGCATTGGCCTTTTGTCCATGTTAGTGCTTTGTTTCTGCTTTAGATGTTGTTAAAGCGCTATATAAATCAATATGTATGTATTACAGTGTATTTTGTAGTCAGTCAAATCTTCACAGTTTATTGTTCATTTTTTTGTTTATTTATTTGTTTATTTGTGTATTTATTTATTTATTTAGATATTGATTTATTTGCATGCTTATGTATGTATTTATTCGTGTATGTATTGATTTAGTTGTCTGTTATTTATTTATTTATTTATTTGTCGGTCATTCATTTGTTCATTAGTTTATTTGTGTATTTATTTCATTAGATAGTTTTTTATTTATTTATTTTTATTTGTGTGTTTATTTGTGTATGTCTTCATTTATTTGCCGGTTTATTATTTATTTGTTTGTTTGTTTATTTGTGTATTTAATTATTTGTGTCTTGAATTATTGATGTATTTATTTTTTCTTGCATATCAATGACTGGTATTAGGAGCTTTCACGAGTCCGCTTGTCATTTGTATCTATTTGTAGCGTATTTGTCTCTAGACTGATTCCTATGATTCCTCGCCACTCCGCCATGTGTCTCTCTGTGGGGGGTTGGCCCAGTTATGCGCACATGCGCGTCTCTTGTTACACAACATACGGTGCAGCTGTACTAACTTGTTGATTCGAACTGTCTCACGGGCCGGGTGACGTGCTTGTTCATGTTGCCAAATTTTATTTGCATCACTGATGATGCAAATAAAAAGCATTTCGTAATACATTTTCAAAATGTCCCACCGGCCACTGAAACCACGTTTCAGGTCACCATAGGAGGGCCTGACTGTCGCGGATGCCTAGAAAGATTTGTAAACCAGCAAAAATTTGGTTGTCGTAATCACGGGGCGGATGCGAAAACCCACAGTCAAAGAGGTTTTAGTGCAGCGGCACCGGATGATTTTATTTATTTATTTATTTATTTATTTATTTATTTATTTATTTATTTGTCTATGTAGTTATTGATCTATTTATCTATTTGTTTTTTATTTATCTGTTTATTTATTTGTTGTTTATTTCTATACATGTTTATTGATTTGTTTGTTTGTTTGTTTGTTTATTTGTTCATTTATATATGTATTCGTTTATTTAGTTGTCTACACACATTTGGAGGTTACTCACTGTGGAAGAAAGATAAAGAAATGGGGGGAAAAAAATCAAGAGGGCAGGGTCAAAAATTAACAACGCTAATAATATGGTTGCACACCCTTATAGATGTTGTTGTGGCTGCATTCGGAATCAATCCAACCTATTGAAATTTATTTTTCGTGGCAGTCATGGCATATTTTTGCACAGAAATTTAGGCGATTTTCACTGTTCCCAGCTCTGGGTGTTGCTGCAAAATTATTTTTAACGACAATAAGTCTCGTATTAAACTCAAATGACACGGTGACTGTGAGACTGGACACTCATTATGCTTGCTGGAGGCACTTTGTTAGTTTTTTTTTTTGTTCTTGTTTTTTTCACTTAAGACGTCTTGAGTTATCTTATCTCGTGTACAAGGATGCCTTTTATACCCTCCTTCGGCAAGCAGCAATCACCTTTGTGGCTGGCAGCAGTCATCCTTGACTCGTTCCAGCCGGACCACAGGGGTTTGCTCATGCCCTCGTCTAACTGGGCCCAAGTTAAACATTGCTTCTTTCTACAATACGCACAGGCACATCCCAAGAGGATGTGCAGACTTGTGAAACCACATTATCTCAGTTGTGTATTTTTACTTCCCCTTTTAAAGTGTAGGGTCTTTTTTTCCAGGGGGCAGGATTAATGTCACATTAATAATGGAATGTTTTGTTTGAAAATTCATCTTCGTCTAGTTTTCTTATGTCGCAAAAACTTGGCATTTAACGAGAACAGGGATTTGGATATACTAATTTCTCACGGTTGAACAGCAACACCGTCCTCTAGAGGCCACTTTATCGTTAAAGCATGCCGACGCTTGGGGAGTAATGAAAACATTCTTAATGACAATAAAAAATATAAAATGTAAAAAAAAAAACATCATATTACAATTAAATTGATGAAAAATTGGCTTTGTTTCGCAAATGGGTGTCCAATCACGAGGAGGGAGACAAACTGACGATTTTGTGTCCTACTCAACACGCATGAAGGCCATGAAAACAGAAAGTGATGACCGCTGTTCAATGTTTGGCACAATAACGTTGAAAGACTTATTTACTTTAAGTATCTTCAAAAGTACATTTGATCTGTCAGATCTGTCACATTTGATGTGGCATTTATTAATATGAAGCTCGGTGCTAGCCCGCTAATCGTATTGTACGTTAAAGGACAACCGACACCATTTTTTTGTTTCCTAACTGACATCAGAAAAACGTTTTACAGCATGTAAAATACCCATATTTTTAGGCAAATGCAAAACGCCAATAAAAATGAGTTAAAGTGTCCCAAAATTACTTCAAAATGACCTTGGAGATGCCGAGTTTCAGAAGGTCCCGCCCCCGTTGGAAATGGCCTGATTTGTCTGCTGGGAACTTGTGTCAACAAGTATCAAATAGGAGTCTTGGTGGAACACACAACGATTCACCATCGCATTATTTCGGTGTTTTCCTTCTAATTTCGCCATCAACACGAAGTTTTCGGACCAAACAAGATACCCAAAGTCCAGCTAGATCAGACATGGGAAAACTACGGCCCGTTAGGCTTTTTAATCCGGCCCGCCGAACCTGTCCAAATTATAGTAAAAACAGTGTCTGAAACTCATGACAAAAAGTTAGCGGACAACAGGGCAGACAACTCTGAAAAGTTTCCTGCCCCATTTTTCACACCTCGACACACAATAAGACGACTAATCACATTAAAAAACATTGTCAAAGTATAAAGTTTTTTTTTAATTAAGGATGTACCTAACACAAATGCTACCTTGTGATTTTACAAATTATGGACACAACTTGTCCTGAGGCGTCAGTTGTCCTTTAAAGGACAACCGACGTCACTTTGTTGTTTCTTAACTGACATCAGAAAAACATTTTATAGCATTTAAAATGCCCAAAACACGCAGTATGATATTTTTATTCAAATGCAAAACACCAATAAAAATGACTTAAAGTGTACAAAATCTGCAAAAAAATTGAGCTGCAGATTGGGCATTGTCACAAAGTCCCGCCCCCAGTTCGTGACGTCACGCCAAGACGTCTTGCATTGCTGGAGAATCCAAACAATGGCTTCAGATTCGGAGAATATGCTTTCTTGTTACACCTCCAGTTATGAATATGATTCAAATAGTTCTGAAGAGGAAAGCATACATGTTTGCAATCGATTAAAGAATTTATTCCATGCCATTTTAAGGCAACATTGGGGAGAAACGGATCACCAGAAAAGAGGCACAAAATGGCGACCTCCTGTGGCCACCTCCATTCCCACAGGCTGATAAATTCCTTATTTGGAGCTTGTACACCCTCTTCTGGTGGCTTTTGGGTGCAACACAAGGTTTTCAGACCAAACAATACAGCAAAATGCATTGACGTGATGGAAGGACTGCTACAATGTGTCTTTTTTTCGGTGAGCCTGCTATTCCTAATGTTGGTTTTACCCTGCGTCAAAAATCACCAACTGATTTACTGAAAAACATACATACAGAAAACGGCATTTTTTGCGCAGATAATACAATATAAATACAATAAATACATATATAAATAAATACATATTCCGACGTAACATCACCGTTGGTCACTACGCCATATCATGAATTAGTGTGTGCCCATTAGTCAAATGGGGGGGACAAAATTGCTCCTCCTCGAAGTTTTTTCAATTTGTGCAATGTGATATTAAACTTGTAAAAGCGGCCCTCCCAAAACAAAATTAAATGTCTGGGCGTGTAGTATTAGATGTCTGGGCGTGTAGTATTAGATGTCTGGGCGTGTAGTATTTTTATTAACAGCTAGATGGAAGCAAATAGTCAAAAAATTGATCATCCAAGTGGATCCGGAGTTTGAGGTGTAACCACACGCATTTCTTTTCCTTTCGGCTTTTCCCGTCAGGGGTCGCCACAGCGAATCAGTCCTCCATCTTCAGAGGTTTGATTCGCATGTTTGTTTTGGCCAAGCTTTTACGTCGGATTCCCTTCCTGACACAACCCTCTGTATTTATCCGGGCTTGGGACCGGCACAATAAGACACTGGCTTGGCTCCCCTTGTGGCTACAGAACAAGCAATTCGATGAGCTTAATAAAGATGAAGATGCTCGATAAAAAGGCAATGACAGCAAGGATAATAGTCGGCAATAACAAAGGGAGAAAATCAATGCGTTTGGAAATGAATTACACAATTGAATCCAAGAGGCTTCGTCAGCGAACACAAATATTTTCCTGGCAGTTTTGGCCCGATGTATATCCCTACTCTCAGACTCTGCTATGATTGGTCCCTGCTCTCAGTTTGGGGGGAGCAGAGGACTACTCCCTGCGGCTACACTGATTACTACTATTGTCCTGACTAATTACTTCTATTGTCCTGCTTGAGTATGGGGTCTACGACTGGCCTGATTGCCCCATTTGATCTTGTATCACCTCATTAGTATAACTAAGATGTAACCACACAACTAATTTAAAAACATTTACAAATCCTGATCATACACTAATAATAATAATACCTTTATTTCATTTATTACTGTCTTTCAAAATTCTTAAAGATAGTTAACTAGATAGCTAGCCAGCCAGCCAGATAGCTAATAAATAGCTATATATATATATATATATATATATATATATATATATATATATATATATAGAGAGAGAGAGAGAGAGAGAGAGAGAGAGAGAGAGAGAGAGAGAGAGAGAGAGAGAGAGAGAGAGAGAGAGAGAGAGAGAGAGAGAGAGAGAGTTGGTATATTCTCTCGGTTCCTGTGTGGGTATTTTCCAGGTACAGTACTCCGCTTTCCTCGTGAATTCCAAAAAACAAACATGATAGGTTAATGAAACACGAAGTGTTCCCTAGGTGTGACTATGAGCGAAAATGTTTGTTTGTCTATGAGCACCTTGTGATTGGCAGACAACTGGAATCGGATCTAACACGCCCATGACCCTAGTAAGGACAAGAGTAATACATTTTGGATGGATGGATGTTTGACAAAGGACGCTCAGTTCACTCCAGGCGTAAGTAAATACATATTAGCTCAGAAGATAAATCATCTGAGGTGAAAAGTGGAATACTTGTTATTGGACTATGTCAGTTTGTTCGGTCGGACACGGAACAAAGGCTCGAACACGGGAAGATTGTCTTTTACTGCGGGCAGGGGACGCAGCCATTCTTGATTTGAATACACCGCCCCTGCACATCCCAAGCACCAACAACTATAATAATAATCATCATCATCATCATCATTATAATCATAATACATGACATTTTAAGCACCTTTCAAAGCTCTCAAGGACACTTTACAGTCACAGACAAGCATAGGTACTATAATAAATAAAATACAATCACAAATAGAATGCAATAAATAAAATACAATTATAAATAGAAACAAGAGAGAGAGCTACACAGAAAATGCAGTTTACCAAGTCCTAAATTAGTCCAGATCCCCCAACCAGAGAGCAGGGACCTATCATAGCAGAGTCCGACACCGCCATGTCTGGACAGTAGGGATATATATATATATATATATATATATATATATATATATATATATATATATATATATATATATATATATATATATATATATATATATATATATATATATATATATATATATATATATATATATATATATATATATATATATATATATAGGGCCTAAACTACCAGTAAGAATTTGGTTTGCTGATGTAGTTTCTTGGATAAGAAGCGAAACTTCCGACACCTTCAAAGAAGTACAGATGACGGCTGAAGAAACCTTTTCGTCGATGGACCACTCCTGTACGACTGAGAGCTTACACAGACATGAAGATGACAGTTTAACACAGGCTGTGTCTGTTCACCCAGATTTTCTGTGCTTCTACTGTGGGCCTTGTGTTCGCGGCGTGAAACTTTTAAATATGATAACTTCTTTTCTGTCTATTCTCTATCAGACTATCGGATAGGATGGACAGTAACAAAATGAATGAAGGAAGTGTAACATGGTCATAATTGTGCTCCTCTCTGCAATTCTTTACAAATAATCATTGCTTTGAGTAGGTACCAAGCAGCAACCTCCTCCATGGAGGGGAAGGAAGAGCAGTGGCAGTTTGTGCTTCTTCAATGGGCCTTTGTGGATGGACGCAGCAATCCTTCCCACCCCCCCCTTGGCTAATCCGTGGCAACCCATTCAAGAATGTCACATGGCACTCCCGTTCCACATACATCTCACAAAGCGACCCTGTCATTCACATCTCATTCACATGCGCTCACAGTGATGTTTATTGGGCAACCGGCGAAGCTCTTCCACTTTCAGTCAAAGGGAATAAAGTGCCGGGTTAGGTAGCCAAAGTGTAACTTCCTGGATACCGCATTCATGTTTTTTGAAGGTGGTGAGGTATTGATTGGGAGTTAGCATTGAGTGGTTTGGACAACTTCAAATGTCATTTCATGTGACGTGGATGAAAAGAGGTTGAGCTTGGAGAGGTAAGGAGGAGCGAGGCCATTTAAAGATTTGGATATATAAATAATAAGATCTGGAAAAGAACTCTAAAATGTATAGGGAACCAGTGAAGGGATGCCAGACTAGAAGTTAAATGCTCCCTTTTACGAATACCAGTCAAGAAGCAGTCACATTCTGGACCAGCTGGAGACCCTACAAGGACGATTGGCTGACTCCATAGTAAAGCACATTACAGTCATCGAGCCGAGATTAGGGTTCGTTCCAAAGTGATGGGACATAAAATCAAAGTTGCATGAAAGTGCTAACAAAACGCTGCTTTTTTCTAAGACTTATTCCTGATGCTATTACGAGTGTGTCGACCAAGCTTCAGAACGTGTACATTTTATTTAATGAAGCCTGACTGTGGATGATATGATAAACACATTTGGTCACATTTACCTTGCTCATACTTCATAAGAAATTTGAAACGAGCGTTGGTTCCAAACTACAGGTTGGCCCCCTTCAGCCTAATCTAGTCAAAACTAGCGCTGTGCGATACCTGAGATTTTGGTATCAATAAATATAATTTTAATATTGCACGCAGTATCACCGATATGAAGTACACAAGGTTCTCAAAATATGGTATTCTGTCATTTGTCCGATTAACTAATTCACTGCCAGGCATGTACAAAAATATGTCCACGCCAGTGCCAGGGTTTTTTGTCATTGTCACTCGAATTCCAGGACCCACAGAATATTGAGTTTTAGGACTACATAAACATTCAATGCAGTATAAGAAACCTTAGACTCTTAGCTATCTTGCTATCTATTTGAGTTACTTCCAGGTTGAGTGAACACTGGTGTGTGTGGCTGCTGCTCACCCACAGAAAAAAAAAATCTGTGACTTATTATTATTATTATTATTATTATTATTTCATCAGAAAAAAAAAGAGTTAATCCCTAAATTATATGGGTCTGGAGTTATATGAGCTTTAAATGAGGGTGGTTGTCCAAAATACAATGCAATACATACATATTGTTTTTCATAGCTCTTTAACAACTGCTGAAGCTGGAACAAAGCGCGAACATGGAAAAAAGGGAAATGCTGCACCTTTGTGGAAGGGAAAAACAGTGTCAGAGGTCTGGCCAGCGTTTTGTCAGCACCTCAGCAAGAAAAACCCCAACAAATTCGTGAATGGCGCTCTTGGTCATATTTCCAATTCCCGAATAAATTCGGCAATGGCAGTGAATGAATTAAATATCATGTTTCACACAGATTTCTTCACCATGCCATAAAACATAATATCCTCAATAGAAACATACATGTACCTTAATAGTACACATATACCAATAATCTTCATATGTTTCCTTCTACTAGACTCCTGTGTTGCCCTGACCGCCTGCGGTGCCGCCACTGCTGTGTCGATAGCGGAATAGGTGTTACTTAAAAGTTAATGTGTGAGGAACCCACCTATTAGAAAACAAAAGAAACAAATGTAAAGGATATACTTTATAGTAGTGCTTTGCTGTCGATATAACTATGATTTAGTATCGATGGTATCGATACTTGAATCGACATGTATCACCCTGGTATCTGGTATCACCCTGGTTAAAACAGCGACGTCCACTTCTTCAAAAGCGCGCCCCCTCCCTCATTCTCAAGCTTTGGCATCGGGGAGGACGTGTGTACTGAGCCACTCGTGGAGTTGGTGGTGGACGCTACAAAAAAAGAACAAACAAACACGCGTTTACGTGCAGATCGTGCTGCTCGTCTACCATTCCCGTCGTCTCGTGGATTTGAGGGAGCACCCTCCCACAACCTAGACGACTATATAAAAATCGAACAACGCATCCTCGAATTCTATGCATCTTTTTTTCTCGATTGTGCTGCCTCCCCAATCGGATTCATCTATTTTTGGATTCACTATATTTTGTCTGCGCGTGAGTCTTATTTTTTAAGTCACGGTCAACATCACCACAGGCTGGCGTAGGTGATGAAGTCCCCCTTGCCGCAGCATCGACCGACGTCAATTTGAGTTAAGGATTTCTATTTTTAGTTATTATTTATTTAGTTCCACCGTAACTTCCAGACTTCGGAGAAGACGGAAACGACGTTTTTTGGGGGACGTGCCTACTTGGTGAGTGGTTGAACATTTCTTCTCGTTCACTTGCATAATAATTACTCCAAGCTAGCTAACGTCACTTGGCAACGAGCGGCGATGCTACCAAGCTCTTTAAAACGATGCCACGAAGCATCATTAGAACGCGCACCTCTTCTCTTCGAATTCTTGTTCGATTCAAATGTATTATTTTTATGTTATTTTTTGTTGATGTGGATTTGGAACCACGCTTTTGCTTTGGTGAGATAATGTTGACCACAAGGGGCTTATAGAGCTAGCAAGCGAGCCTACGCCCCGGGGGCACTCTCGTCCTTTTCGATCAGATTCTAACACACTCGAGTGCTAATTAAAGATGTCAGCATACGTTGACGGGTGACCTTGTGTGTAACATTCCTCTGCGGGTTATTGTCCCGGTCAAATGGCAAACGGTTTCGTTTCTATTCTTGTCGACGTGACTGAATGTCATTCTCATCATCATGTCACAGTGACCGACACACAAACTGGACACAATATTAGGTACAGTTGCTCCAAATGGTGGGATACAATACAATAGTTGTACTGTATACACAATTCTGTCTGTTTTTGGCATATTGTCTGTAAAGACAGCACCAGGGGACAAATTGTCAGCACATCTGCCTCACAGTTCTGTTGTTAGAAGTTGGAAACGTGATAACATTATTGTGGAGTGTCACATCTTTGGCAATTTAAAAGTTTTGAGCTGCATGTGTAATCTTTTGGGATGTGGAAGAAAATTCAGGCAAGACATGGAGAGGACATACAAACTCCACACATGATGGCCTGTGCTAAAAAATGAACCTAGAACTTTGGTGAGGCAGAAATGCTAACCTCTACTCTCCTGCATATTTATTAATACATCCGTTTTTTAATCACTTGTCCTCATTGGGGGTCAGAGGTGAGCTGGAGCCAATCCCAGCTGAGTGAGTGAGAGCCCCAGACCACTCTGACCTAGGTGCAAATACACTATACTACTTGTATGGTTATAGACTTGTAAAGTAAAGCACTACAAATAACTATTATTCCGCCAAATTTCAACTTGCACGTTGGATGTGGTTGTAATTCTTATGCATTTCATTTGTTCATATTGGAGTGAATTAAATCAGATTTGGCTGAGACAGTGCGCTTGACATCACGACCTGCAAGTGTATTTGGTATGTTTATGCAGATAAATGCAGTTTTAACCTTATTTTGTTTTTTTGTCACCTTGTTTCAACCTCCTTTCAGTACCCAAGCCCAAAAAAATGAACTGCATTATTTCTTCAGTTTGTGTCACTTCCTTTTGTTTTTAATCACGTCAATCAAACACTTTTCAACATTTATGTGGACACGAATCAAGCTAGAACTTTAGCTTGTGTCCCTTGTGCGGAAAAAGGGGGACACAATATTATGTAAGTCGACATCTCGCACCTGCTGATGAGTGTAACATCGCACATAAGATATGAATTTAACAATATCAACTTACTTTTGCATCATGTTGCACCATGCGTCCCCGGAGATGAATTAGTTTTAAAACAGACATGGTAAAATTATTTTAATAAGATAGCGGTTGGCACTACTGTGAAAAAAACCTGGAATAGTGGAAATTGTTACACTGGGACGCAGGCTTCCTGGTCACAATAACACTTTTAATGAATTCATTTATTTTGTACCTCTGCAGTTATTAGTTTTATTAAATTTTGAGGATGAATCATGTAGGTGCCACATAGTGTCTCAGTAAGGTGCTGTTGTTGTCAGAGCGCCTTATGTTTATAGCAGAGTACCGCAAATGTTGCTTTGGTATGTTGAAGGTTCCTCTAAAGAATTTTGTGCTGCGGAAATAGCTGCAAAAAAATTGGGGTCACTCAGGAAATATCATCAATCCATCCATGAATGGAAACATTGACCTCTCTGTGGTTAAAATTGGCTGTTGATCGGCATTAGCATTTGTGGGCTCAACTCAAGACCAAAAAGCAAAAGTTGTAGTTTTGGATTCTTCATAACACAACAAATGTTTTTGGGGCACAAAAACATTTGTTGTGTTATGGGTTAAAACGTGTTTTTATCAACAACAACGCACGTACCTGCGTGCTTTTTGAATATCTCGGCATTTAGCAGAATGTTACAAAGTCAAATATTGTCATTCCAGAAATGATATGGCATACGCCTCTGAACTTGCGCCACTGAGTAATTGTTGGCCAATTTGGTTTGATCCCAAATAACTCAGCTCAGGAAATCAGTTGTATTGCCTAAGATCAGATAATGGTTAGATGTACACAGTGTGGACAAGAAAAAAACATATGCATGTATGCTGATCCCAGACCTGTCAAGCGGCCGTATTTTGCCATATTCTGTACAATTGTTGCACATTTTTAGATGTGTACGGCATACAACAAAGTTTGTACGGGCTACATAAAAATTATTAAATATCATTTTGAGATATTTTAGATTGAATTTTTGGCATTAAATACTAGCAGTAATGTTAATTATAACAAATATTGCTACTCATAAAAAGCAAAGTCGACCATCGAGAAAACAATTCCGTGCGAAAAGTTACGAGAAGAAACAAAAGTTCCGGTCAAGTGGAATGTTATTTTGAAATTAATAAATATTATGCATCGTAAGAACACAAATTGAATTTTTTTTTTTTTTTTTTTTTTTTTTTTTTGCTGTGGATAAATTCAATTCCTGAAAGGTCATGGCTATAAATTATTACAGATGGTAAAGACTGCATTGTGCAAGCTTTTGCACAGTAGGTCAAACTGAACTCATTCTCCGCCATTCCCTAATTCAATTTGTCCACAGCAAAAAAGCCACAATGCTCTACATACAACGACGAACATACAGTAAAGTCTCGTTATATCGATATCGGTTATATCGATAGTACCGCTTATTACGATACTATTTTCATTTCCCTTGCACATTTCTAGTCTTTTTATGTATAATTAGTACCGTTCAGTACGATACCCGGTTATTACGATAATCCGGTTATTACGGTGCTCCTTTTCATCCCCCGCCGGCCATTTTTGTTGTTTATATCGATATATCCGTCGCGCCATTGGTCAACTTGGTCACGTGTCTTGTTACGTGAGCCGCCATCGGTCGCGCCATTGGTCGACTTTGTCACGTGACACGCCATCGGTCGCGCCATTGGTCGACTTGGTCAGGTGACGAGACCCCGATTCCCTGTTGTGTTATGTACATGCCCACTGTACTGTATATGAATGCAATCGTTTTTTGCAACAATGTTTCTTGTTTTGTCTGCTGAAGCGCGATGATTTTGAAAATTATTAACATTCCATACTGTGTATTAAAGGATAGCCGATGTCACTTTTTATTCAAATGCAAATAAAAATGACTTCACGCCAAGACGTCTTGCATTGCTTGTGAATCCAAACAATGGCTTCAGATTCGGATCATATGCTTTCTTGTTACACATCCAGCTATGAATATGTTTCAAATACACTGTAGTTCTGAAGATTAAAGCATACATGTTTACAATCATTAAAGAATTATATGTGCCATTTTGAGGCAACATTGGGGGAACATCTCTCACCCAAAAAAAAGGGAGCTAATGGCCAGCTCCGTTTCTTATATGGCGCTTGGCTGCCCTCTTTTGGCGGCTTTTGTTTAATGCAGTTCGGCGCAGGATCGGATATATCGATAGTCCCGGTTATATCGACCTATGGTTCCTTTTTAATGTTTCTCCACAAATACCGATGACGTTATGAGCCCCGAGCGAGACCCCTGGAAGTGCTCATGTTACTACGACAGTTGAAAGTTGCACAAAAAAGTGGTCAAGTTTGTCAATTTGTTTTTCCTTCCTTCTCGCGAGCAGATAACCACGGAAATGTCGAAAGGGACAGATTTGAGTTTGAGCCATCACCTTGCATTCTGGCCACGAGATAGGAAAGTAGGCCAACTGCGGACTTAAACATCCATATGCTTTGTGGTGACACCAACTATTTGTATAATTGATGAGGGAAGATAAGCAAGTTGATATGTGGAGGCCGCCGGACCACCAAAAAGAAAAAAAATAGAAAGAAAAAATAGCTGAGAGGCAGCTGCGTGTGTCAGCTCCTCTTGTTTGTGACATCTTGCGCCGCTACAAGGGGCCACACCGGAATGGTGGGCTGTGCCGTGAGAATACGGCTCAGGGGGGGAGAGAGGTGAGCAGAAGCGCACATTTAGCTTCTTTTTGAGCGTAGGTTCTCCTTCGCTATTTGTTAGCCTCTTTTTGTTACACATGTTGGATTTTCTCTCGTGAGCTATCGTTTTAGTTCAAGAGCTGGTACGTCGGAATTTAGTTCGGTGTAATCTAGTCGAAATTGTACCCATTTGAAAATGAGCACTGAAATTGTTATATAGTTGTATGACAATTTATAAGTGAATATTAACTCATTCACTGCCAGACCATGTGCAAAAATGTGCCCACTCCAGTGCAAGGGTTTTTGTCATTTTCACTCAAATTTCAGGACCCACAGAATATTAAATTTTAAGTCTACATAAACATTCAGTGCAGCGTAAGACACCTTAGACTCTCTTCTTTCATAAAAAAAAGTTAATTCCTAACTTATATGGGTCTGGAGTTATCTGAGCTTGAAATGGGGGCGGATGTACAAAATACAATCCCAATACATACAGCTATAACAAAGCAATAACATGGACAAAAGGCAAATGCTGCCCCCTTGTGGAAAGGAAAACATTGCCAGAGGTCTGACCAACACATTATCGGCACCACCCTGCAAGAAAAAACCCGAACAAATTCGGGATAGGCAACTTTTCAATGTCGTGCTTTTCAATTCCCAAATAAATTTGGGAATGGCTGTGAATGAGTTAAATATACCCCCATGCGCTACGCTTGTTTAATCAAGAAATCAACACTTTAATTTATACATTCAGACCTTTCTTTGTTTCATTTTGAAGTAGCAATTGTCATCAAGAAAAAATACATTAATTATGAGCAAATTTGTATTTTTATCATAATCGAGAAACCCTAGTTCACATGTGTTAAAGTCAAGGCCCGGGGGCCAGATCCGGCCCGCCACGTAACTTTTTGTGACCCGCAAGAGCAAATCAGTTTTGTCTACTTCCATCATCCTTGCTGAAATCTGTACTGAAATGTCAACTTGTCATGGGTAATAAATAACACTGGGATTTTTCATCTGCCCTCCGCGAGATGGCGTAACTCCGAAGCGGCCCGGAACAAAAATTAGTTTGACACTCCTGCTTGAGTTAGTTCGCGTATTTTGCTTTTAAAATGAGCATTATTGATGAACTTTCACTTCACGAAAAACATTACCATGAAAAAAAAAGTAGTTTGAAGTGATGCTACATTATTTGTCCAATTTAGACCTTTAGCGGAAAGGTCAGTGCTGTTGGACAGTCTGCGGCTGGATGGATGCATGGCTTGAGGAACCCGCGATAAGAAGAAAGGAGCGTCAGCGCAGAGCGCCGATGCGTATGTGCAACTGTTGCGGCTTGGAATTGAAGCAGATTTATGTGGAACAGGAGATGTGAGACAATCTCTTTTCGTCAATGGATGCTACAGCTGCGTGTTTGCTTTCAACATTTAGCTTGTAGTCGACGTGCACATTCCACCATGATGTCCCTGATCCACTGGTGGAAAGACGCTTTGATCCTCTCCTCTTTCATCTAGAACTGTTTCATGTCATCACAAAGAGGGTACAGCAAGTCCTGAAGAATGAATGTCTCTCTGTGTCTTTGTTTTGTCATATTGTCTCTATGCTGTCATATTATGTTATTTTGTTTTTTTTTTGTTCTTTTGACTTCAAGACGGCGCCGCGAGAGTGGCTGCCTTTCCAGCAGCTCATGTATTTTGTTTTTCTACTTTCATTCCTTTCATCACTTTGCTGCTGTGAAATTTAAATTTCTCCACTGTGAGACTAATAAAGGCAAATCCAATCCAATCCACCCATTCCGTGATGAATTGTATATGGATATTTACATTTCACAGCAGCAAAGTGATGAAGGGAAGAGGAAAGGAAAGAAAGAAGTAGAAAAACAAAATACAGGAGCTGCTGGAAAGGCAGCCACTCTCGCGGCGCCATCTTGAAGTCAAAAGAATTTAAAAAAAAACCTAAATAAATATGATTACACAGAGACTCATTCATTCTTAAGCACTTGCTTTCCCCGCTTTTTGTTGTTGTCATGAAGCAGTTCTAGATGAAAGAGGAGAGGATAAAAGCATCCTTTTCACCAGTGGATAAGCCCTATCAAATCCGACCTCAGTCTTCTCGCCTCAGCCAAGAAGTTTGATTGCCTCCGTTTGATTAACCCACAATCGTTTCCGTACAATTGAATCATGGCAAATGAATCAACTACCACGACTGTATCTGCTTCGAATTAACTTGAAATTAAAACGTTTACTGGCATTTATGTAGGATGAGTCGTCCCAATAGCTAGCCAAATATGTTTTCAATGAAAAGTTAGCAATTGCCCTTTGTTACCGCCTTCTACCCAAAGCAACTTTGCGCTATTATTACGGACATGTCAAATAAACAGCGATACCTGCTGCATATTTCCTCCTTCTGCCTGTGAGGCACCGGTCTTTAGTCCTGCCCTTTGGGATATTAGGTTTCAGTTGCGCATAGCTCATAGCGCTCATGGCTGGGAGTGGAAATTTCCACTTCTCCTTGGAGCTACTATTTCTGAATTTTCATGCTGTTGGGGTCGCTGGAAACAGTAATTGTGTTTTGGTGGATAATTCCTACAAATCAATATTTGGGAGTTTTGGAAAATGACTAATTGAGACCAACGTGACTGCGGAGTTCCCTATTCTGTCGTGATAATTTGCCATGAATTCGGATTGATCAATTTGGAGCAAAGGGTCACAATTCCAGTCTTGGGGGAGCCTTTTGTCCTTGCGGTCATCGTGTTTGAGGTTTTAGAATAATAATAATAATAATAATAATAATAATAATACATTTTATTTCTAAGCGCCTTTCAAAACTCTCTAGGACACTTTACAGTCACAGGATGAGAACGTTTATTTTATTTTATTTTAGTTTTTTGTGCGCAGCGGCAGCCATTCTCGCCAGCGTTCACACTCCCCGGAAGTAACGCAGCAGCAAACTTAGGAAAGAAAGAAGTCGAAAAACAAAATACAGGACTTGCTGAAAAGGCAGCCATTCTCGCGGCGCCATCTTGAAGTAAAAAAAACTAAATAACAAATAATATGACAATACAAAGGCACAGTCATTCATTCTTCAGCACTTACTGTACCCTCTTTGTGACATGAAGCAGTTCTAGATGAAAGAGGAGAGGATCGAGTGTCCTTTTCAGCAGTGGATCAGGGACGTCATGGTGGAATGTGCACATCTACTACGAGCTTAATGTTGAAAGCTAACACGAAGCTTTAGCATCCATTGACGAAAAGAGATTGTCTCACATCTCCTGTCCCACAAGAATCCGCTTCAATTTCAAGTCACGACAGATCCACATACGCATCGGCGCTCTGCGCTGACGCTCCTTTTTATCGCGTATTATATATAATACCAGCAAAATTTTAGTTCACTGACTAAGCTTTTCGGATGAGGAGCGAAACGTCTGACACCTTCAAAGTAGTAAAGATGACGGCTGAAGAAACCTTTCCATCGTTGGACCACTCCTGTATGACTGAGAGCTTACACAGTGTCATCCTGACAGTTTGGTGACTCAGTAGGTCACGCGAGGGTGGATCTTGGATTATCAAATTTGATACCAGTCCGTCATTCAATCTCAAATGGCTGTATTCTGACACTCGGAATCGAATAAAACTTTGGCGGAGGCATCTTAAGAAGTGGTACGGGTGTTGGATGACCATGTGCACTATCTCATGCGAGTGATGTCTAAGTGCAGTCATGTAACATTGTGAAACATTTGGAGGGCGAGAAACACAAGGTGGTAGAAATCACGGAGGAGACGATGGCAGCGACAAACCACGAGAAAAACCCTTTCCGGCCACGAGACACGTGGATACTGTCAAGCTTCACATGATTGTGGGAGTAAAAGGATAACATGTGGGTTGATTCGTGGTCAGAAGTAACTGGCGGCAATTGCGAAAGTACGTGTACCAATAGTACGTGAGACATTTTGGATATGATTCATTATTTCACTTTCCTTCACGCTGTGATTGACAGTACAATGCGCAAGACTGTTCTAATCTTAGTGAAGGCATCAGCCCACAATATCCGACACACCCTTAAAAATTGTTATTTCGGTTTTTTTTTTTTTGTTCTTTTGACTTCAAGATGGCACTGCGAGAGTGGCTGCCATTCCAGCAGCCCCTGTATTTTGTTTTTCTACTTCCTTATTGAAATATTGTGAAAATGTAAATTTCTCCGCTGCGAGAAAAGTAAATCCAATCCAATCCAAAATGGTGTTTGTCTCGTTGGCCTGTTTTATGATCACAGAAAAATGAACAATTAGCCGACCGACTGAACGAAGTAACGGACTGTCAATGGCAAACAAAGAACAGGAAATGTAGCTTGGTTGTCTTTTTTGTATTTTTCAGACCCAAAACGTGTCAGGTGATGTTTGGGCTCACAAGAAAATTCAGCTGCCAGTGGCTGTATCTAGACAAGGGAGAGGGGGGGGGGGGTTGTTCAGAAAAGTCCAACAGGTTTTAGGTCTGCCACGGAGTCTATAAATGTAGCAAAGCCGAGGCAGAAAAGTCAAAAGATAAATGCACTGTCTAGGGCCCTGCAAAGTCTTCCCTTTTCTTCATATATATCCATCTATTTTTTTTACAATCCATGCTTCCAAATGAAACACAAATTGATAGTGTCCAAATTTTTCCAGGCCATTTTACAGACAATTTCTTCCAGGGTTGGCATTTGACCATTTTGCGGTCTCAGACTCTATTTTAGTTGTAACTTTGTCCACGATTCTCCTGCTTTGCCCTCTGAACACATTGACCCGGTTTTCTAGGAATAGCAACTAATGATTTGCGAAAGAATTCTCACCCCAGTAATTTGAGGAGAGCCACAGTTTCGAAGTTCACTGGCCTGACTGTGTTTACATTTCCTCATCTCCTTTCGCCAGCGAACCTCTTGGGTTTACTTCATTGGCTGCGGTCAATGCAGAAATTCCCAAAGCATCCACACACACGTTACAAGCAAATACAGTGATACATTGGCTTACGAACTTAATTGGTTCCCAGACAGTGTGTAAGGAGAAAAGTGTGTATCACAAAAATTAATTTCCCATAGGAAACCATTAAAATGAGAATAATCCGTTCCTAGGTCCCCATAAAACATAATTTCTACTTTGTAATTTTCTAAACCTTAACACTACACAAAATATACCTTATTTTATGTATAATAAATGTGCTATGGTATTATAATTAAAGAAATAAGCTGTACTGTATAATAAAGTCATTTTATTTACCTTTGTGATGGTCGTTGATGGCTTGATGGAATGGAGTGGCCGGTTTTATCAGCAGTAAACACTTGATGAGGAACGTAGCCTTCTTCTTTCACCATCTTGAGGAATGGTCCCTTGTAGGTGCTTTCTTTGTGATAATTTTATCTAGTTCCTCATCAATTGTGTTCTGTTTAGCTGTGTTGATAGCTTTTTGCATCAAGTGTACAGATGGCTTGTGCCGGTTATTTGTGCAGCCTGATTGATGGAATATTTTAACCTTGCAGTCAAAATTGAAACTCTCTGTCGTCTGCCTGTCTCTTTAATGTTTAAACCACCTCCCCTCACTGCTGCGTTCTTGACCAATCACGTGGCTTTAATCGAAGACTGGGTGCGGGGAACAGAGGACAAAAACAGTCGGCTGCCATTTTGTGGTTAGAAGAACTGGCTCGTTCGCGAACGACACATCACTCATTGAGCCAGCTCTGTGTACGAAAAAAGTTTGTATGCCAAGGTAAAGTTCGTATGCCAAGGTAAAATTTTCATAAATTAAACGTTCGTAAACCGAAAAGGTTGTAAGCCAAGGGGTTCGTAAACGGAGGTATCACTGTATTATATTTTTGGTCTTAAAACTAGATCTATTAATTTTTTTCCCCCCAGAAGAATACATCGTCTAAAATTAACTCACCCACTGCCAGACGATGTGCACAAATGTGTCCGCTCCAGGGACACATTGCCTACAGTCACAGGATCAGTTTTTCTGTGGGTGAACAGCGGCAGCCACTTTTCATCGATTGTAACACTTAACTACCATTGACATGTCCATTTTGAGAAATGGAAATCAGGATAGCAGAGGATGCAATTTGATACAAAAGAAATGTGTACCATGTTTTTAGGCAATGTGTACAGGAAGTTATAGGCACGTTCTGGCAGATAAATTCTAACTTTACTGTACAGGCAGGTAACCTGACAAAACCTCCCTCTGTTATGTTGGCAAATGGGGTGTGTCTTTTCTCACTTCCACAAGGAGTAAAGGTTATTTATTCTTGGGCTGTGGGCCTCCTTCTTCTAGACATGTCCAGTCATGTCCCTCTCCGGGATTCTGGAAGAGCCCCTTGCTTGACTACAACCACTCATTGTTGTTCTGCCCAACTTTAATGGCTCATGTTGGTTTGTGTGTGGGTAAACTAAGCATCACTTTAGCCTCTGAATAAAATATTCTTCCCTCCAGGGTGTCATTCATTTATTATTCATGTTGTGTTAAGTTTAAATATGTGTAATTCTGTTCACTTGCTGTGCTTTCTGTTGACATATACAATTAGCTGTGTGTGTCTGTGTGTGTGAGGCGGCCTGGTGGTCCTGTGGTTAGCGTGTCAACCAGTGACGTGCAGTCAGGGAAGGCAGGTGAGGCCGTGCCTCACCTGTCATAGAAATATCAAATGAAAAAAATAAATTAAACAGTTATATTTATTTAGTTAATTGTACTTTAAAGTTCTTTTCCATTTAACTTCACCATTGTTGAATTATTTCTCAAAAAAGTAGAGACAAGTGGTGAGGCAGCAGCCGGCTGAGCCTCACCATGGATTGCGCAATGACTATGCTAACTGTGCTGGCTTGCTCTGCAGTGAGAACGCATTGCCGTCCCTCTGCATATCGCTATTCAAGTGTTCAAACACTTTTAGTATATGAAATAAATTGCTAGTTTAGCTGGTATATATAATGGAGAGTCACGTTACATTATAAACACTGTACTTCGGCGTTTATTTTATTTTATTTTTATCAAAACTGTGTGCATAGGTGAGGCACACAGTTCTCCTGCCTCATGACAGGGGGCGCTGATGATTACAGAGATTCTTCTTGCGCCTCCTCGGCTGCAGAATAGAAGAATAGAATTAGTGACAGCAAGCTACAGTAAACAGCTAGTTAAGTGCAACCATCCAGTCATTTTTTCGTGTTGCTTGGCCTTATTTTCAGAATGGAGGATTACATATCTAAATTGAAAGAAATGGAGAGAAAGATAAGGAAGGCTTCTACAAAGTTTCAAACACAAAGGTACAAAGGTTTCTCCACTGTGAGACTAATAAAGGCATATCCAATCCAATCCAATCCAAAGAAAGTATCGATGCCTTTCTTCAGAAGGAGCGGCGCATGGACTTCATTTATAAGTAAAGGTAACACGATAATAACGTTTTTTAATTCTTTTTTTCGATGCTACAGTTTATATCAAGAATGCTGACAGGACATTTTAAACAAAACACGTTAACTGTTGCCAATCAAATGGTGAATAAGCTACTCTGTAGAGTTCATGTTTGTAAATCTGACTGTGATGACGTCAGTGCCTCACCAGCCATGAACCTCACCGCACGTCACTGGTGTCAACCCCCACAGTCCAGAGGGGTTATGAGTTTGTATGTTCTCTTTGGACCCTGTGTGGGTTTTCTTTGGGTGGTCCGGTTTCCTCCAAATTGTCCCGAGTTGTGAGTGTGATTTTGGATGGTTGTTTCCGTGTGCTTTGCGATTGATTGGCGAGACGGATGCATGGATGTCTGTGTGTGGTTAACCATAGTCAATAACCCAAAATAAAGGTGTTAGATTGACTGATTGTTATGTCTGTCGGTTCTCTTGTAAAATGACGACTGAAATAAAAGAATGAAAGCACCATTAACTGCTTACTGTACAAACACCCTGTGGTGAGAATTGAGCTAGTCATTTTGAAAGTAAAACTCATTTCTGTGACCTTCTCATTCTACCTCATGTTTTCATTTTTGATTTGTTGGTGGGCGTGTAGGCAGTGTGTTTGATGAGACGTCTGATTGTGGTCTTTCTTGCTTTCCAGAACATCCATGAGCTCCGATTCTTCACACTACAGTTTCAGGATGCCAAATATAGGGTTCCAGAACCTGCCTCTTAATATTTACATTGTTGTGTTTGGGACAGCCATCTTTGTCTTCATCCTCAGTCTCCTCTTCTGCTGTTACTTAATAAGGTAAGCACAATTACACAATTTTAGCTTGATGAGTTCAACTGGACATTTGGACTGTATCCTACATGGCCTCATTCCATTGCACAATGGAATACATTTAAATATATATATACATTTATATATTCATATTTTCCAAAAATCTATAGTCGAACTAATAAAGTAATTTCAAGGATGCGTGCATGGAGAGATGGCTGTTTATGCCATTGTGGGTGTGTACACAGCTGACTTGATTCCCAGCCAGTTCAAGGGGATCCTCTCATTCCCTTTAAATGTGGCTCAGTAGAGCCTCTCGGTCGACTTCATGGAACTCAATAATGCAGGAGATCAGAAAGCGCAAAGTACGTTTATAAAAACTGCAAGATCTCCATTTGCAGATTAGGGAAAGTTGACTAGGTGTGATTTGAGACTGCCAATCGAACACACCACACCTATAGTTGTGCTTTTCAAAATATATTAAAGTGGATGAAAATAATACGGTGACATTGACCATACATATCAGAATCAAAATCAGAAAGCCTTTAATAGTCCCCCAATGGGGAAATTTGCATATAAACTAAGCATAAAAAATGTCTGCCTGCCCACTGTAAAAAAAAAAAACACCCTCATTCTGCCGGGGGTGTCAAATGGCCATACACGCTTAACTAGCATTGCCCTTCAATGAAAATATGTCAGTTTTTGAACTGAGAGTATGTGAGCCTATCTATGAGAATAGAACTTGAAATGTATTTTTAGTAGAGCAAATATTACAAAACAGTCAACCCTGGCAACCGCAAGGCCAGCCATCTCCATAAATATTTCGACATATTTTTTGGAGGGATCCGGTCAACTCCATATTTTACTGCTGTTTTTTTTTTCTAGTGCAATAGAAAAGTGTGTTGTACAACTTTGTACATAACTAATTGATATGAAATCTGAAACAATGTCCAATAACTTTTCTCAATCTCAAGAGAATGTTAGCCAATGCAGCAACCATGCTGCAAATACGGTCTGAGTCCTGTGTGTATTTATATATTTATTTGTTTGTTTGTATGTTTGTTTATGTATGTATTTGTTCATTTGTTTATTTATTTATTTGTGTGTTTATTTTAATGGCATTGTATTCATTGTGTTTGTAGATGTAAATGATTTCAACAGCACAGTTTAGAGATTTTTTTTAATCGTGAAGATATGAATCTGAATTGAAAGTGATACTAAAATATAACCATCAAAACCTATTGTTTGCATTTTAAAAATCATGGGTGTGGTCCAGTGTTAAAAAAAGCGTGTGTGATATAAGATACTGATGAAAATGTCCTCCTGGGTGAAAATATGTACAAAAGAAGAAAAAATAAATAAATATACACATACACACACATTGGACAAGACAAGTGTGTCCCGCTGCCACAGACTATTCTAATTGAACCTCAAAAGTATACCATGTGATTTTTATGTGGTATCATGATTACAAAAAAGAGATTTTTCAAATGCAAACAAAAATTGCATTTTTGCTCACTTCGAAGCATCTAAAAATGCAGTCTCCCAAAGTTATTTTTTTTCACTGAATGCAATGCTGCTCTTAGTTACTCATCGTTCCTAAATATGATAGTTGTCCTTGTTAAGTGCTTCAACTGTTGTTAAAGCGCGAGATAAATCAATATGTATTTTATTGTATTGTACATACTTACAACATCCTGCAATTTGTTGAAACAGACCAATATATATATACATATTCTTAATTAATCGTCTCATTTGCTTGGATTACGGTCACACTGGTCACACACAAATTCAAAAGCAAGGGGTAAAACCAGCCATGCTATAGCAAGCAGGACTGCTCATCTCTGCTCCCGTGAATTGAAATAAAAATCATAAATGGCATTATAGTGCAACATAACAGCATATTGAACCAAAACACGTCATCATAGCTGAACCTCAGCAGTACACGTTCAGTTCAGTTCAGTGTACATTGTTCTTTCCTTGTCATACAACAACAAATTATTGACAATTATGTAATTCCTTCCAATCAGTTATTGGGGAAAAAAATGAAATAGACCTGTGATATCTTTCAAAGTATAATTACAAAATGTGCATCCCGTGGGAATGTGTTAAAGATGTTCGCTCGGACACTGTGAACAAAGGCTCGAACACAGGAAGGTTTTTTTCTACCGCGGGCAGGGGACGAAGCCATTCGTGACCGACGCCCAACTTCTGCAGCCAATAGCCAAGCTATTTTTGAGAGTACAGTGATACCTCAGTTTACGAACTAAATTGATTCCCAGAAAGTGTGTGTAAGGCAAAAAGTGTGTCTTCCAAACATTAATTTCCTATAGGAAACCATTTCACATAAAAATAATCCTTTTCCAGGTCTCCATAAAACATAAATATCGACTAAATAAGCCTTAAAACTACACAAAATCTACATTATTTTATGTATAATAAACGTGTTTATTTAGTACTGTAATTAAATACATAAACTGTACTGTATAATAAAGTCGTTTTATTTACCTTTGTGTTGGCCGTTGATGATATCTGAGTGAAGTTGCCATGCTTTCTCTGTGATAATATCCTCACTAACACAGTCCCCTGAGAGCTGCTTTTCGTTAATTCAAATCAACAGAAATTTTCAACCTCTTCTATTGCCTGAGACCGTTGCTTAAACAACACAGAAATACCCATAGCCACACGTAGCAATGGTCTACTTAGCGTACTGGGACGCTAAGTCACACAAACACACACCTTGTTCGTATTTCTTGATCATCTCCTTCTTCTGCTCTACCGTAATTTTGTTTTGAGTCCTCTTCGGCAGAACATGACCCTGTGGTGGGGTTTGTTAGCCAAAGCGCTCGAAAACCGAGGTATCACTGTATATGCAAATTTAAAGGACAACCGACATCACTTTTTTGTTTCCTAACCGACATCAGAAAAATGTTTTATAACATCTAAAATACCCAAAACACGCAGTATGATATGTTTAGTTAAATGCAAAACACCAATAAAAATGACTTAAAGTGTCCAAAATCTGCAAAAAAAAAATGAACCCGGACGTGGCCAGTTTCAGAAGGTCCCGCCCCCTTCTTCGGGGTGTCAGCCCAAGACGTCTTGCCTTGCTGGAGAATCAAAACAATGGCTTCAGATTCGGAGAATATGCTTTCCTGTTACTCATCCAGTTCTGAATATGATTCAAATAGTTCTGAAGAGGAAAGCATACATGTTTGCAATCGATTAAAGAGTTTATTCCGGGCCATTTTGAGGCAATAGGGGGGAAATGTATCACCAAAAAACACAGGCTGATTACTTCCTTACACGGAGCTTTGTCGCCCTCTTCTGCCTCTTTTTGGTGCAACACGACGTTTTCAGACCAAACAAGTACAGCAAAATGCATTGACGTGATGGAAGGACTGCTACAATGTGTCCTTTTTTTCGGTCAGGGGCGTTCCTTAAGTGACGTAGGGTGTGGACTCGTCACCAACTCAAAAACAAGACTTCCGGAATATTCAGCGCGAGTCTTAAAACGTAAAATATAGCTATATGCGGTGGAATCTTTGTAAAATACGCTCAGTAGAAGTCATTTGAAGCCATTTTACAAATTATGTACACAACTTGTCCGGAGATGTCGGTTGTCCTTTTAAGTGATTCATGAGTAAAGCATAGTCTTCTTGATTTGAATACCACACTCCTGGATGTCAAGCACCAACATCCATAAACCAACAGAACATAGACATTTTAATGGGTTGTCTTTCCGTGAACTGATAGATTTCTAACCGGGCTAATAAGCTCTTCATGTGCAAGAGTTTTTCAAGTCCTCCCTTCCGCCCAAGGCCAGATCTCCTACCTGAGGAGGACAGTTTAACAGACTGTGTCTGTTCACCTCAGATTGACCCCAGATTTTGTGTGCTTGCATTGTGGGCCTTGTGTTCAGCCAACTAAGCATACAACAGCATGAAACTTTTAAATATGATAAATTATATTCTGTCTCTTCTCTTGGGAGTCTCTGCATCTTTACCTGCTGACCGTTTTTTTTTTTTTTTTTTTTAAATGTCAGTTTCTCTCCTAGACTGTGCTGCTTGTTTTACAGATCCCTCTCACTCTGCTGCGAGAGGTTAAGGTTACTTGTAATGGAGGTAAATCTTACAAACCTACGAATTTCTCTTTTTGTTTTTCTCGCTCAGCCCTCCCCCTTTTTGTCCTCCATGTTTGTTGTCACTCTCGTTGGCTAGCTGTTCCTTTTAAGTTCTACATATACATTTTTGTGTATCTTTCGTCACTCAGGTATTTTCATTTGGCAATGTTTATGACATTGCCAACATCGAGAGGTCCGGCCTTGAATGTGTTCCTTTTTTATTTTATTATTATTATTTTTTTTTTTGTGAAACCATCAAAAAAATAGAATCATAACACACAACTGCTTTGAATGCTTTTTCAGATCTCAGAGATCAGTAGTTATGGTTTCACTTAACCTGTTATTGATTAATCTATCTCCAATGATTCGGTGATGAGTCTCATGACCGCAAAGGCAGTCAAGTAGGACCAACCCAACACAAGCAACCGCCTCAAATGCCCTCTCACAGTCATGTGATCTCAAAATGTGGCACCTCTTATATCTTGCTATCATCTGATATCTGCATAGCTTATTAATGTCAAGCGAATTTGACACGAAGTGCTATTCAAGTATGTTTGTTTGTTTGTTTGTTTTTTTCTTTCTGTTCCACTCTTCCTTTCCTCCAGGATCTCTGAATGATGTGTGTAGTCATGATGTGATGAATGTGGAGGTCACTTGCTCATCGGAAAGATGTTTTTTGTCTTTACGTCTACCCAGGTTGCGGCACCAGGCGCACAAAGAGCTCTATGCATACAAACAAGTAAGAAATGCACTCATCTGAAAAGAGTACACACAGCTGTCTGCCAATATTTGTGAGGATAAAGGGCGAGAATGACAGCTTTCTGTGAGAAAGGCCATAAAATAGGCTCTAATTTTTGAAAATCTCAAATAGTATGCATATCTTCTTCTTCTTCCCCCAAGCCATTAACTCTTTGAACTCTTTCAACAGTAGCCAAAATGGAACTGTATAGTGCCACTTAGCAGTTGTTTTTTTTTTTGACAACGATACTAGACGATACAGCGTGTTCTACCGGAAACAAATTCCTTGTGTGTTCTACATACTTGGCAATAAAGATGATTCTGATTCTGATTCTGATTCTGATATAAATCGCAGAGACCACTCTAGTTACATGACGGTTGCGGAATGCTGCACCAATGGATGTGTGGCAATAAACTAATTCACTGCCATTCACGCATTTGTTCGGGAATTGAAAATATGACAGAGTCATTCCCGAATTTGTTCGGGTGGTGATTTTGCTTGAGGGAGGTGCCGATACAGCGCTGGTCAGACTTCTGGAAATGTTTTTCCTTTCTATGAGTTGGCAGCATTTCCCTTTTGTTCATGTTAGCGCTTCAGCTCTTGTGAAAGCGCTATATAAATCAATATGTACCTATCGTATTGTATTTTGTACATCCGCCCTCATTTCAAGCTCAGATAACTCCAGACCCATATAACTTGAGAATTTACATTTTTTTTCTGATGAAAGAAGACAGTCTAAGGTTTAACGCTGGATTGAATTTTTTGTAGTCCTAAAATTCAATATTCTGTGGGTCCTGAAATTCAAGTGAAAACGACAAAAACCCTATGTGAAAGCTAACACAATATTGATAAGGTATATACAGTATAAGGTCCACTGAATTCTTTTGAGAAAATATAAGGGTTCTCGTGGCGCCTTACAATTCGGAAAATACGCTAATTATTGGAAGAATCAGTTCTTCAAAGATGAATTAGTAACACCTTTAAATGCAAAATCTGTTGCTTGCCTGAGGTAAAGCTCACTTTGATTTGGGGCAATTATTAATACAAAACATATTTATTTGTCCCCTCATTCTAGTCTTTAAAAATTACGTTTTTATGCAATGCTAGCGTGTCTAATGCTTTTTTTCCCTTCGATATTCCTTTCAAGGTCATTCAGAAGGAAAAGGTGAAAGAGTTAAATCTGCATGAGGTCAGTTCTTGCCTTTCTTCATCATCTTTGATTACTTTGCTGTCAAAATGTGTTGTTTTTTTGTCGGGAGGGGGGAGCTAACATCCTGTACATGTCACAATATCACCATGCACTGAATAGCTTTTCAACAGAGAGACCATTACACATCATTTCAAGACAGCAATATTTTTTGAATACAAGAGTCAATTCTTATCATATCATCCAAGCGCATCTTTAGTGCTGTATTGACCACAATTGTTCAACCCGCCAAAAGAACATTCTCATTATTTTACTTCCCATAAATCCACCAGTTTAACGACTAAGTTGGAGATAGATGGATCCCTTTATGTATGAACTGACATCATGAGACCTATGGCCCATTTTCCCCCCGAATTGGCAAAAGGGAGTCTATCTATTGAACTATACCAACAATTCTTGTGGAAATAACACGTTGGATACAGCCAAAAGTGTTCTCACTCGAAGCATTTCTTGTTCATCTTCCCCCAGGTCATGACGGAGACCAATTTACATATTGTTGTGTCACAACAAACGTCAGGAGTTTGTTGTTTGTGTTCTTGCAAATAGAGAGAAGGCATCTGACAATGTCATGTGATGCTGCAAGCAATATGCACACTCACACATACAAACAGTGGTGGTATAGTACAGTCCATATTTTCCAGGAGAATCAGTTTACATATTTAGATTATCCGCACAGTTTGTTTGCATTTTTTGTCAAGAATTCACATCGCGCAGTGGTGCTGTGACTTGTTCTTATTTCATCCGGCCAAACCGGAGAGCGCAAAGCTGTTTGATGTCTGCCAGAAATTTTGGTAAAAAGAAAAAAAAAATCACAAATAGTCTCCTCTCTTGTTGTCTTGCAGATATGCGCGGTTTGCTTGGAGGAGTTCAAGCAGAAAGACGAGCTGGGGATTTGTCCGTGCAAACATGCATTTCATAGGAAGTAAGTGCAACGCTCTGTTGATTTTTCATGCGAATGCACACACGGATTTTGAGATTAAGTTAAAATAGTCCCGGAAATTAGTCATCTGCCTCGAGGTAAATAAATAAATGAATAAATAAATTATGAGTAAATGAGAAAATGAATGAATGGATTGGAAAATAATAAATAAATAAATTGGCAAATACATAATTAAATGCATAAATAAATTGGCAAATAAATAAACACATCAATAAAGAAATGAATAAACGAATAAATAGATAAAAAGATACATGAATGAATGAATGAATAGATTAGTTAATAAATAGATTGATAAATACATAAATAGATACATAAATAAATTGGCAAATAGATAAAAACATCAATAAATGAATGAATGAATGAATGAATGAATGGATTGCCTCATAAATAAATAGATTGAAAAATAAATACATGAATACATAAATTGCATTTTCTGTGTAGCTCTATCTCTTGTTTCTATTTATAATTGTATTTTATTTATTGTATTCTATTTATAATTGTATTTTATTTATCATTGTATCTATGCTTGTCTGTGACTGTAAAGTCCTTGAGAGCTTTGAAAGGCGCTTCAAATAAAATGTATTATTATTATTATTACTATAAATGCCTATTATTAAATATTAAGTAGTATTATAAATTTATTATTATTACGAATAAAAATTATTATAAATGCATAAATACATAGATTGGTAAATACATGATAAATTGGCAAATAAATGATTAAATACATCAATAAATTGGCAAATAGATAAACACATCAATAAATAAAAGAATAAATGAAAATAGATGGATAAAAAGACATACATACACGAATGAATGAATAAATAATTAAATAAATCGATAAATAAATACATAAATAGACGGACAAATAAATAAATACATTGGCAAATAGATAATAAATTGGCAAAAAAATCATTAAATACATAAATATATTGGAAAATAAACAAATCAATAAATGAATAAACAAATAAACAAATAAATGAATAAATACATAAAGACAAAGGTAAATAAATAAATAGATAAATAAATAGATAGATAAATCATTCAGAAATAACCCATGGAGGGATAAGCAAGTGAATGGTTCAGGTATGTTTCTCTTGCAAATTCTAACTTTGACAGAGAAATGTGTCAGCGAACTCTGCAGAGTCCACGACCACTTGACCGAGCTAACTTTGCCCCACATATACACAGCCTGCGCCCTTTCAACTGAGTTGTTGATATCAGCATGACACCCCTCTGGCCTAGTTTCTCGTCACTTGCTTCCAGAATGATCACCACTTACTGTAAGCGTGTGTGTGGGTGAGTGCGTGCCTTGAAAAGAGCCTCAGAGAGCTGCCAAATCTATTGAGATTTACTCAATAAACGTTTCCAAACAGCAGCTCGGGGAAGGAAACTTTATTCCTGACATCCTCCAAAGACACTCAAATCAGAGAATCTGCAACAAAAAACTCAGAGTTCATTGGCTGCATGACTTACTTGGCCGCTAATTAAACAAGACCTCCTGTGTTAAAATGTAACTTGACCTGTTTGGTTGTTTTTGATTCAAATGAAGGTTCTGCAAATATAACCTCAAAACTCTCCAAATTCAACAAATGACTACTTTCAGTTGTTTTCCAACCATCTTGAAACATTGCTGCACATAAAAAGGTTCACTGGATGTGTTTTTATTTGAAAAAAAATTACACCTTTTATTATTGTGAGATTTGTCTCAAAGTTGTCCAGGTTGATAACTTGGAAATAAATTGCATTTTCATAGACCTATTCAAGAAATTTGATCACACATAATCCGGCGAATAACATCTTACCCGGTAAAAAAGTATCTTTCATATGAATTCATGGTTCATCTGCCTTCATTTTATTCATCACAGCTTCTTCCTCCAACCCATTAACTCTATAAACAGTAACCCAAATAGAACTGTATAGTGCCTCAATTTTTCCTATGATGCAGCCTGTTCTACCGCAGACAAATTCCTTGTGTGTTCGACATACTTGGCAATAAAGATGATTCTGATTCTGTGGTAAATATGGTATTAGTTATTGTAAAACAGATGAATGCATTGCTTGTGTTTGTTAAAAACAAAAAAAAGGCATGGGAAGAAGACTTACCTTGAAAAAAGAATCGTAATAAAAGTGACAAAAAAACAATTACCGTATTTTCTGGAATATAAGGGTCACCTTCAACGAATTACATATTTAAAAACCTTTTTTCATAGATAAGGTGTGCCACATTATAAGGGGCACCTTCAATGCATGACATTTTCCATATATAAAGCAGGAGGCGTAGGGTCAGCTTTTGAAAGAAAAAAATCTTTGAGGTGCGCCTTATAGTACAGAAAATATGGTAGTTTATTTTCATAATCTTTCAGCCTTAATGTGAATGGATATTTTTTGGTCGATATTTGATTGACTGGTGACCAGTCAGCAATGTAATCCTCCCTCAAAATCAGATGGAATAAACTCCAGGTCACCAGACCTTCACGCCCTCCTCTCCATATTTTCCCAGATGCCTCATCAAATGGCTGGAGGTGAGGAAAGTGTGCCCCCTTTGCAACATGCCCGTCCTACAGCTTGCTCAGCAGGCCGGCACCACTGAACCCCCTGTGCCCATCCAGCAACCTCTTCCCGGTGTCGAGAACCTGGTCTAGTGAACCTGAAGCCAATATAATGGTGACACTATAAAACACTATAAAACGTACATACATAAAAAAAAGCACACACACACACACACACACACACACACACACACACACACACACACACACACACACACACACACACACACACACACACACACATATATATATATATATATATATATATATATATATATATATATATATATACAGTAAAGTCTCGTTATAGCGATATTCTCGGGAGTCGGAAAAAATATCGATATAACCGGACTATCGATATATCCGATCCTGTGGCATGTAAATTTTCTCCTTGCGTTCATAGAAATAGTATCATAATAAGCAGTACTATCGATATAACCAATATCGATATAACGAGACTTTACTGTGTGTGTATGTGTGTGTGTGTGTATATATATATATATATATATATATATATATATATATATATATATATATATATATATATATATATATATATATATATATATATATATATATATATATATATATGGGTTTTTTTGGGGGGGGGTGTATTATGTACACACAAGTAAAATAATTGGACGTACAGGTCCAATTTGGTGTGACTCTGCGGACCCGCCTGGTGAAAAAGACAGTACAGTAAATTATCTTCACAAGGGGACTCCTATATTTTGTTTCCTTCAGATCGCTTGGATTGATCATCGGCTGGATGAACCATTTTTCTTATTTCACAGACATAAAAAGAGTGTCGATTTGATTCTTCACCAACACACTTTTTTTTCTGTGTACACCAGGATGATCAACATTCACAGCAGCCACGATCGATAACACACAAAATAATGTTTTTTTGGTGTGTTTTTTGTTTTAGTTTTTTTTTAATTGAACAAGCACTTTACAACAAGTCAAAAGCGACTTGCTTGCCATTGTGGTAGTAAGGGTATGTTTTATATCTAATTTCTGACCATGACTTCCATGTTCATAACGTGACACACAGTTCCATCCATTTCAATGAATGCCAAACTTCACACATGAATGAAGTGATGTCTTTTTAGTCATTATTATTGTTATCATTATTATGCAAATGTTTGGATGATTTACATTCTGGAAGCCAATAAGGGTTTCATGAAAAAAGGACCATGTCTCCTTATATAGTGGCTGTAAGGTGAAGGTGGCGACACTAATTTACTAAACTGCAGAGAGTACCGGGCGCCTATTAGCGGTAAGACCTTTACTTGTAAGACTTATTCTGTATGACTCTGTTACATCATATTCCCAAATTATTGTTCACAGATTCAAATCAGAAAAAAATTGAGGCAATTACATCAACGAGCTGAGTCAGCAGTGTTTTAGGGAACAAAATCAAATTGATTATATTTGGACATGCAAGATTTCAGCATGATGTTCTTAATAGTATTTTTGAGGCAATGTTGATTTTTTTTGCTTTAAACTGTGCCAGAAATGTCAGCTTTATATGTGCCATGACTGAGTCAAGATCTGGGGAGCAAATATGGTTCATTAATTCAAGAGTGGTGTCAATCTGAGTGAAAGTTATTTTTTGGAAGAAATATGGTAGATTTTGATTTCACGACTTTTATAGGGTGATAATATATCAAGATGTGTTTTCTTAACACATGAGGAAAAACGCGACAAAGTCTTTAAAGGACAACCAACACCATTTTTTGGTTTCCTAACTGACACCAGAAAAAAAACATTTTATAGCATCTAAAATACCCAAAACACGCAGGCTGATATTTTTAGTCAAATGCAAAACACCAATAAAAATGACTTAAGGTGTCCAAAAACGACTTCAAAATGAAACCTGAAATGGCTAGTTTCAAAAGGACCCGCCTCCTTGGTCGTGACATCACGCCAGGTTGTCTTGCCTTGCTCTAGAATCAAAACAATGGCTTCAGATTTGGAGAAGATGCTTTCTTGTTACTCATCCAGTTATGAATATGATTCAAATAGTTCTGAAGAGGAAAGCATAAATGTTTGCATTCGATTAAAGGAGTCCTCCCATATCAATTTGAGTCGTCAATGACAGCAATGTAGCACCCAGAAAATGCAGAAGATGGCGCCCAAGCTCCATTGGAAATGGGCTGATTTGTCTGCTGGGAATTTGTGTCCGCGAATATCAAATAGTAGTCTTGGTGCAACACACGATTCACCATAGCGTTATTTATGTGTTTTCCTTCTAATTTCATCATCAACACGGATCAACATGAAGTTTTCAGACCAAACAAAGTACCGCAAAATGCATTGTGTGTCGTTTTCTCGGTCAGGGGCGTTCCAAACGTGATGTCACGTGGGGATTGTCATCAACTCAAAAACAAGACGTCCTGAATATTTAACGCGAGTCTTAAAATGTAAAATATAGCTATATGCGGTGGAATCTTTGTAAAATACGCTCAATAGAAGTCATTTGAAGTGATTTTACAAATTATGGACACAACTTGTCCGGAGGCGTTGGTTGTCCCTTAAATGTAGAATCACAACGTCACGTAGCGTGAATAATTATTCGCAGTATTATAAAATATCGGGGCATGAATGCCACTTATTGTTATTTTTTTTCACCAAAACGTGTTAAAGCAGCACTAAAAATGCATCTGAAGTTGTCACTTTTCATGTGTATTTATGGTTGAGAGGGAGTTGCCCCCCGTTTGAGTCAACGTTCCCTGGATGTAATGAAGCAGCATTTCCATTCACACACTGAGGCACACACACACGCTCACACACGGCAATGAATCTTTCTCGAGGGTTCGCTTCTCACTCTCTTTCTCTTACCTTTTTGTTTTGGTGTGGACCACTGAGCCCTGCTCTTTTTTTGTGTCCCTGATTGTGAGCTCCATTCGCTTAACAGAGCTGATTGTTTTGGAGAGCAGCGGTGGGGAAGAAAAAAAAACACATAAAGGCACAATCAGTAAGATCACAAAAGGTGAATTGTAAATATATATGTCCATCCATCCATTTTCCGTACCGCTTATTCCTCATTAGGGTCGCAGGGGGTGCTGTCTTCGGGCATGAGGCGGGGGACACCCTGAATTGGTTGCCAGCCAATCGCATGTAATATATATATAATATATATGTATGTATATATGTATGTATGTATGTATGTATGTATGTATGTATGTATGTATGTATGTATGTATGTATGTATGTATGTATGTATGTATGTATGTATGTATGTGTGTGTGTGTGTGTGTGTGTGTGTGTGTGTATGTATGTATGTATGTATGTATGTATGTATGTATGTATGTATGTATGTATGTGTGTGTGTGTGTGTGTGTGTGTGTGTGTGTGTGTGTGTGTGTGTGTGTGTGTGTGTGTGTGTGTGTGTGTGTGTGTGTGTGTGTGTGTGTGTGTGTGTGTGTGTATAATTTTGAACGTTATCAGTGTCATTATATTAAGTTGTAAGCTACTCAAGTTTGTATTTTCAAAATTTTTAAAGAAAAATGAAGCGGAATTTACATTCAAATGGCAATAATGTTTATTTTTTCATTGAACTAATTCGCTGCCATCCCCAAATTTATTCGAGAATTGATAATATGACATCGAGTGCCATTACGTAATTTGTTCGGGTTTTGGTTTTTCTTCCTGGGGTGCCGATAAAGTGCTGCCCATGGCCTCTGGCAATGTTTTTCCCTTACTCCTTACATTACCCTTTTTTCCATGTTAGTGCTTTGTTCCAGCTTCAGCGCTATGTAAATCCATATGTATGTATTGCATTGTATTTTGGACTGTCGCCCTCACTTCCAGGTCAGATAATTCCTGACCCATATAACTTAGGAATTAACTATTTTTTCCTGATGGAAGAAGACAGTCTATGGTGTATCCCTAAAACTCAATATTCTGTGGGCCCTAAAATTTGACTGACAATTTTGATTTGGATTGGATTGGATGAGCCTTTATCAGTCTGGCATTGGAGAAATGTACATTTCACAGCATCAAAGTGATGAAAATAAGAGGTGATAATATGTAATTTAATCCAAAAAAGGGTATTTGAGCTGTTTATTTCTCCACCCAGTTAAAATTCTACAGATAAACTCAACACAAATCCAAGATAATTGTATGTTTTGTCTTAACGCTAACACATACTGGCCGATAGTTTGCGCGGCCTCACAAATACCATCTCTGTTGTGGTGTGATATTTGAACACAATGACAAAATAAGATTTTACAGGTATGGATATTCTTTATCAGCTTCATCCTTCTGAAACACCTCATAATTGCTTTTTGAGGGGTTGATATCTTTTTCGTGCCGAGACTGATACAGGTTGAAATGTGTTTACTGATGATTTGACTCAGATCTCAAGCAACCACTCTAAATGGACAATATGGCTAATTTGAGGTGTCTCGGAACTGTTTTGGGAAAGTACTGATTGTGCCTTTCAAAAAAATATGTCAGAGTTACATTAAACACTTCCATACTTTACAATTGTGCTATACAAGGTGCCATATTATTTGGACATAACTTATTGAATTGAAAGGAGTTAAAAACCGTTATTTGAAACATATTTTCCCGTACTAACGTGAATCAAAAAGCCAAGATAGTGTATTGATTGATGAGGAATGCAATAGCTTACAATGGTCCACAGTTTGGGGCAAGTGTGATCAAACGAAATGGACGTTACAGTACTGAAGAACAAAATAAGCAACAAAAATGGCAGTTTTTGTGACGCTGTCTTTTTTTTTCTTCTTTTTGAAAGACTGCATCACTTCACAAATGTTACGAATGCTCCCTCAAAACGTGATTTTGTGATCCAGTATTTGTTGTTCACTGGTAGAAACGAGTCTTACTTTGTATCCTTGAATGTATTCTGCTTGGTTCAGTGTGAACGCGTGCGTATGTATTGATCATCACCATTGGAACATGTTTGCATTGGTAGTGTACTGATGCCATAAAATGATCTTTACACGGGGTATACGCATACCACTTTTTTAAAATGTGTGCGAGACCTATTATATCATAAGGGAAAAAAAAAACGTGATCATATTTGAAACTTTACCGGTCAAGTGATCCCTCGCTACTTCGCGATTCACTTATCGCTGATTTCAGTGCATCTCGGATGTTTTTTTTTTTTCAGGGAAAAAATTGTTTTAAAAAAAATGCCGAATGACTTAGAAGTTTTGTACATGGCTGTAGTTTCATTGGTTCCCAGCGTTGACATCCTCCAATGACAGCACGACATGTCATTGTTTACAGCCATGTGGGTTTGCCCCGCCCAGCAACCCCCTATGGAATTTTAATTCCAAAAAAGTGTCTTTGATCTGTTTATTTATCCACCCAGTTCAAATTCTACAGACAAGCTAAACACAAAACAAAGATTGTATGTTTTTCATTTAAAAAACGTCATTCTTTAGCCTGATTATTATACAACTGCGTTGATTTTCATCTATTGCGGGTGGCCCTGGTCCCCATTGACCGTGGAAAACGAGGGATTACTATCATCGGATGTTGGTGACTTTGATTGGATATGCCTTTATTAGTCTCACAGTGGAGAAATTTACATTTCACAGCAGCAAAGTGATAAAAGGAATGATCAAGATGGGGATCAAATGAGATTTGATTATGTTCTTTGTATCTCGTTCACTTTGCCATAGTTGACTCTGAAACTTTATTCAACACAGAATATTGTTCTCGAGACATTGAAATTTTGTTTTTATTGACTCCGATCAGAAAAGGAGGAAATGGCTTAAATTAGATCCATTGAGTTATATGTGTGTAAGACTGATTCGCATTTATCTGTCCCGACTTTTTATCTGGGTAAATTGTGAACGAAAAATGTCTTTTTGTGCACCCCATGAGAATAATATAAAAAAAAATATCAATAATCGGACCTTATCTGACGTTGATTGAAAACAGTGTTCAGATGAGGTCCAATGAAAGGTATCTGTGTGGCCCCCTTTAAGCAAGTCATCTCCTACCATCAAAAATGTTGCATGTTGTATTGTGCACGTCACAAATCCAAATTTCGGTGCCAAAGGAGACAGAACTTGTTCTTGCAATATTGAACACACAAAAAAAAAAACGATGGAAGAGAGCCTAGTGTTACGCTCAAAGTGCTTCATCAAAATCAATCAAATTAGAATTTCATTTGAATCTTTGTGGATGCTTTAAGGACAAGCACATGTGATATTTATTACTCTGTCGCTTTGCGGTGCCCAGAAAAACACACAAGTAGAAATAATAGCATCTAATATAACAAACCCCAACCTTTTGTTGTTAACACGGATGTTCTGTTTGTGGACTTTCACAGACATTGTTTGTAAGACTAAGAATTCTGCAGCAGAATATTTTTGTGAAATAATAATAATAATAGATGTACAGTATTTGGAAGCTCTATTTTTGTATATTGCTATTTTGAGAGGGAAATAATTCTGAGTTGTTTTTTTTTTCATGTTTTTTATTTGGCTAATTTCATGGTTATTTGTTTTAAAATGAAAACAATTGCATGTGACTGACTTGAACTGTAATAAAGTTTCCAAGATTTGAGTCACGTTCGCTATCTGACAAATTTGATGTTTATGATATGGATGATGAGCCTCTGTGTGAAAACAAACAGTGGCGGTTTGATATTCGTAACATGGTAGTTTTCGCGTCTACCTCACAGTTCAGCGGTTCTGCGACCCTCCCAGTCTCGGACACACCCCCCCTCCCACCCAGTCCCCTATTTTTTTTTTTTTTTTTAACAACTTCCTCAACATTCCCCCAAAATTTTGGTCTGCTGACAATTCAGCCAACTTCTTCTTTTCCCTTCAAGGGGTCGCCACAGCAAATCAGTGTCCTCCATCTTTAGAGGTTTGATCCGCATGTTTGTTTTGGCCAAGCTTTTACGTCGGATACCCTTCCTGACACAACCCTCTGTATTTATCCGGGCTTGGGACCGGCACAAGAAGACATATGTCCCTTTGTGGCTACAGAACAATCAACTCGCTCAGTTAAAAGGCTCCCAAACACAAAATGGTCGTCGACACAGCAACGTTCAAAAAAGCAAAAACTATACTCACCATTTGATGACAATGCTCTGATCTTACCGTGACAATTCAGCCAACTACAGTACAAAAAAAACGGTGTCTTATATTGACATCGTGTGGCCGTATTGTGTAATTGCAATTCATAACGTTTTCGTTTATCTCTGCAATATTGTGTGTAATAATAATAATAATAATACACTTGATTTCTAAGCACCTTTCAAAACTCTCAAGGACACGTTACAGTCACGGTATAAGAACATTCGTTTTTCTGCGGTTGAGCAACGGCAGCCATTCGCGCGAGCGTTTACTCAACCTGGAAGTAATACAAACTCGCGCCACTAATGTGAGCGTGTATATATGTCAAATTATTTGTCTTTTGCTGTGATTTTGATTTTGTGCCATTTTTTTCCCCCTTGATGAAACCAAGAACAGGAAATGGACTTTGAAGTTGGACACGGTAGACGTCTCTGTCACGGTCCAGCTATTAGCTTACAAGTACACATCGTCAACTCTCTCTGCTAGTCGGGTGTGAGTACACAATTTATTATTTTGAGGCCCAAGTATGCATTTAGACGTTTCAGCAACACACAATTTGGTTCACGACCGTGCGACCATCCTCAATAATTCTTCCAGGGTTTCTGCGCATATGTAACGAAGTCATGCATTATGACGTTGGTGTCATACTGTGTGCCGTTGCGACAAGTTGTGTCCATAATTTGTAAAATGGCTTCAAATGACTTCTAATGGGCGTATTTTAATAGGATTCCACCGCATATAGCTATACTTAACGTTTTAAGACTCGCTCTGAACATTCAGGAAGTCTCGTTTTTGAGTTGGTGATGAGTCCGTACGTGACGTCATGAAAGGACCGTCCCCTGACCGTAAAAAAGATGCATTGTAGCGTCTTTCCATCACGTCAATGTATTTTGCTGTACTGTTTTTTTTAAATCCTTGTGTTACATCCAAAAGCCGCCAGCAGAGTGAGTCCAAGCTCCATGGAAGGAATGTATCAACCTGTGGAAACGGGCTGATTCATTCCTCACAGCTCGGTGGCCATTTTATTGCCTCTTTTTGGGTGAGATATTCCCACCCCCCGCCCGTTTGCCTTAAAATGACACGGAATAAATTCTTTAATCGATTGCAAACATGTATGCTTTCCTCTTCAGAACTATTTGAATCATATTCATAACTGGATGAGTAACAAGAAAGCATATTATCCGAATCTGAAGCCATTGTTTGGACTCTCCAGCAATGCAAGACGTGTTGGTGTTACATCACGAAATGGGGGCGGGACTTTCTGAAAATGCCCAATTCGCAGCTCAATTTTTTTGCAGATTTTGGACACTTTAAGTCATTTTTCTTGGTGTTTTGCATTTGACTAAAAATATCATACTGCATGTTTTGGGTATTTTAGATTCTATAAAACGTTTTTCTGGTGTCAGTTAAAAACAAAAAAGTGACGTCGGTTGTCCTTTAAGTCATAATTTAATAATCATATGTCGTGCGGCGATACAGCAAGCAGGTGGAAAGTTGATAAAAGTTCACTCAGCCAGATGCAGGAAGGGTATTGTGAGTTTTCTTTATTTGAAGTTGATATCAGTTTTCGGCAGGCCCCAGGTAACACTGCTCTCCAGGTTGTCCTTTGTCCCTCTTCTCCCTCCTCGAAGTGACTGGCTCAGTCTAGTTTTAAAGGTGCTTCACCTGAGCTTCTGGCCAATCAGATCCCAGCGGTAATTGGCCATTCCCAGGTGGTTGCAATCACCTTCTCAATCAGTCTCAATCAATTAGTGGTCGCCCAACTCTACTGTTTTGGATGGGGAGAAATGCGCACCTTTCTCCCATCCAAAATCCAGAAAACACATTTAACATTTCTTTTGGCATCATGACATCATAATTCATGACTCCGTTACACATGTACAATCAAATGGACCCTCCCCAATGTTTTCGAAAATGTTTTTTTATGGGGTCCTCAGTCGTTTATTGAATGTGGTTTGGGGAGTTGGATTCAATTGCTTTGATATTTCATCATTTCATTAATTAGTGTAAAGCACAGGTGTCAAAGTCAAGGCCCAAGGGCCAATTTTAGCCCGCCACATCATTTTATTCGACCCGCGACAGCAAATCAAACTTTGAAATTCCATGATGCTCGCTAAAGTCTGAACCAAAATTTCCAATTATCCCATGGAAACCGCAATTAGTCATTATTTTTGACTTTTTTTTTGCGCTTTGTATGTAGTATGTGGAGGGGATGAATCATTTTAATGGCTTCCCCAAATTCATAACGGCCCCCCGAGAGGAAACCGAAACTACAATGTAGCCCGCGGCAAAAAATGTATTTGATGATGAAATGACAATCGGTACATATTTAAATACAGTAAAGTCTCGTTATATCGATATTCAAGGGAGTCCGAAAAAATATCGATATAACCGGGACTATCGATATATCCGACCCTGTTTGCATGTAATTTTCTCCGTGCGTGCATAGAAATGGTATCGATATAACCAGGACTATCGATATATCCGATATCGATATAACGAGACTTTACTGTACATTTATTCGTCACTTTCCCCGATGAATGCCAATTCAATAAATTACATTCTGTACAATATTGCAAGTCCATCTTTTCACAGTTACGCATGCATTTGTAAAAATGACACAAGGAATGAAAACAATAAAACAACTTGCACATACAGTGTCATAATTGACATGTTAAATAATAGATTGTCCTTTTTTTGTTGGTTTACTTTTCAAAATGACAACATTAAAATACAAGACAGCCACATTTTTGGTTTTGGAACTGTCAATGCACATTGATTGACATTTTTAAATTAAATCAACCACCCTGGCAGGTTTACATTGTGGACAGTTTAAGGAGTGCCACGCAGAGGTGACAAAGGAGGAGGACGCTCACGTGGGTGGACGTAGCGGTGTTCCCAGTTGCAGCGTTTCCAGTTGTGGTGTTGCCGGCTGTGGTTTCAGCGTTTCCCGTTGCAGCGTTGCCAGCTGTGGTAGCAGCGTTTCCAGTTGCAGCGTTGCCAGCTGTGGTAGCAGCGTTTCCAGTTGCTGTGTTGCCGGCTGTGGTTGCAGCGTTTCCAGTTGCAGTGTTGCCGGCTGTGGTTACAGCATTTCCCGTTGCAGCGTTGCCAGCTGTGGTTGCAGCGTTTCCAGTTGCAGTGTTGCCGGCTGTGGTAGCAGCGTTTCCCGTTGCAGCGTTGCCAGCTGTGGTAGCAGCGTTTCCAGTTGCAGCGTTTCCAGTTGCTGTGTTGCCGGCTGTGGTTGCAGCGTTTCCAGTTGCAGTGTTGCCGGCTGTGGTTACAGCATTTCCCGTTGCAGCGTTGCCAGCTGTGGTTGCAGCGTTTCCAGTTGCAGTGTTGCCGGCTGTGGTAGCAGCGTTTCCCGTTGCAGCGTTGCCAGCTGTGGTAGCAGCGTTTCCAGTTGCTGTGTTGCCGGCTGTGGTTGCAGCGTTTCCAGTTGCAGCGTTGCCAGCTGTGGTTGCAGCGTTTCCAGTTGTAGTGTTGCCGGCTGTGGTAGCAGCGTTTCCCGTTGCAGCGTCGCCAGCTGTGGTTGCAGCGTTTCCAGTTGCAGTGTTGCCAGCTGTGGTTGCAGCGTTTCCAGTTGCAGCGTTGCCGGCTGTGGTTGCAGTGTTTCCAGTTGCAGTGTTGCCAGCTGTGGTTGCAGCGTTTCCAGTTGCAGTGTTGCCAGCTGTGGTTGCAGCGTTTCCAGTTGCAGCGTCGCCAGCTGTGGTAGCAGCGTTGCCGGTTACAGCGTTGCCAGCTGTGGTTGCAGCGTTTCCAGTTGCAGCGTTGCCAGCTGTGGTGGCTGCGTTTCCAGTTGCAGTGTTGCCGGCTGTGGTTGCAGCGTTTCCAGTTGCAGTGTTGCCGGCTGTGGTTGCAGCGTTTCCAGTTGCAGTGTTGCCGGCTGTGGTTGCAGCGTTTCCAGTTGCAGTATTGCCGGCTGTGGTGGCAGCGTTTCCAGTTGCAGCGTTGCCAGCTGTGGTAGGAGCGTTTCCGGTTGCAGCGTTGCCAGCTGTGGTGGCTGCGTTTCCAGTTGCAGTGTTGCCAGCTGTGGTTGCAGTGTTGCCGGCGGTGGTAGCAGCGTTGCCAGCTGTGGAGGCAGCGTTTCCGGTTGCAGCGTTGCCCGATGTGGTTGCAGCGTTTCCGGTTGCAGCGTTGCCGGCTGTGGTAGCAGCATTTCCGGTTGCAGCGTTGCCAGCTGTGGTTGCAGCGTTTCCAGTTGCAGTGTTGCTAGCTGTGGTTGCAGCGTTGCCGGCTGTGGTAGCAGCGTTGCCGGTTGCAGCGTTGCCAGCTGTGGTTGCAGCGTTTCCATTTGCAGTGTTGCCGGCTGTGGTAGCAGCGTTTCCGGTTGCAGCGTTGCCAGCTGTGGTAGCAGCGTTTCCGGTTGCAGCGTTGCCAGCTGTGGTGGCTACGTTTCCAGTTGCAGTGTTGCCGGCTGTGGTAGCAGCGTTTCCGGTAGCAGCGTTGCCAGCTGTGGTAGCAGCGTTTCCGGTTGCAGCGTTGCCAGCTGTGGTGGCTGCGTTTCCAGTTGCAGTGTTGCCAGCTGTGGTGGCTGCGTTTCCAGTTGCAGTGTTGCCGGCTGTGGTTGCAGCGTTTCCAGTTGCAGTATTGCCGGCTGTGGTTGCAGCGTTGCCGGCTGTGGTAGCAGCGTTGCCAGTTGTGGTGGCAGCGTTGCCAGTTGTGGTGGCAGCGTTTCCAGTTGCAGTGTTGCCGGCTGTGGTGGCAGCGTTTCCAGTTGCAGCGTTGCCGGCTGTGGTTGCAGCGTTTCCAGTTGCAGTGTTGCCAGCTGTGGTTGCAGCGTTTCCAGTTGCAGCGTCGCCAGTTGTGGTAGCAGCGTTGCCGGTTACAGCGTTGCCAGCTGTGGTTGCAGCGTTTCCAGTTGCAGCGTTGCCAGCTGTGGTGGCTGCGTTTCCAGTTGCAGTGTTGCCGGCTGTGGTTGCAGCGTTTCCAGTTGCAGTGTTGCCGGTTGTGGTTGCAGCGTTTCCAGTTGCAGTATTGCCGGCTGTGGTTGCAGCGTTGCCGGCTGTGGTAGCAGCGTTTCCGGTTGCAGCGTTGCCAGCTGTGGTGGCTGCGTTTCCAGTTGCAGTGTTGCCAGCTGTGGTGGCAGCGTTTCCAGTTGCAGTGTTGCCGGCTGTGGTTGCAGCGTTTCCAGTTGCAGTATTGCCGGCTGTGGTTGCAGCGTTGCCGGCTGTGGTAGCAGCATTTCCGGTTGCAGCGTTGCCAGCTGTGGTAGCAGCGTTGCCAGTTGTGGTGGCAGCGTTTCCAGTTGCAGTGTTGCCGGCTGTGGTAGCAGCGTTTCCGGTTGCAGCATTGTCAGCTGTGGTTGCAGCGTTGCCAGTTGTGGTTGCAACGTTGCCGGCAGTGATTGCAGCATTACCAGCTGTGGTTGCAGCGTTTCCGGTTGCAGCGTTGCCAGCTGTGGTTGCAGCGTTTCCGGTTGCAGCGTTGCTGGCTGTGGTAGCAGCGTTGCCGGATGCAGCGTTGCCAGCTGTGGTGGCTGCGTTTCCAGTTGCAGTGTTGCCGGCTGTGGTAGCAACGTTTCTGGTTGCAGCGTTGCTGGCTGTGGTAGCAGCGTTGCCGGATGCAGCGTTGCCAGCTGTGGTGGCTGCGTTTCCAGTTGCAGTGTTGCCGGCTGTGGTAGCAGCGTTTCCGGTTGCAGCGTTGCCAGCTGTGGATGCAGCATTGCCAGCTGTGGTTGCAGCGTTACCAGCTGTGGTTGCAGCGTTGCCGGTTGCAGCGTTGCCGGTTGCTGCGTTGCCGGCTGTGGTAGCAGCATTTCCGGTTGCAGCGTTTCCAGTTGCAGTGTTGCCGGCTGTGGTTGCAGCGTTGCCGGCTGTGGTAGCAGCGTTTCCAGTCGCAGCATTGCCGACTGTGGTTGCAGCATTGACAGGTGTAGTTGGAGCGTTACCAGTTGCAGCGTTGCCAGCTGTGGTTGCAGCGTTTCCAGTTGCAGCGTTGCCAGCTGTGGTTACAGCATTTCTAGTTGCAACATTGCTGGCTGTAGTTGCAGCGTTTCCAGTTGCATCATTGCCAACAGTGGTTGCAGCGTTTCCGGTTGCAGCATTGCCGGCTGTGCTGGCAGCGTTTCCGGTTGCAACGTTGCCGGCTGTAGTTGCAGCATTTCCAGTTGCAGTATTGCCAGTCACAGGATTGTTCGCTGTGATCACAACATTGCCGGTGGCAGAATTGGGTGTGGTTAGGGGAGATGGTGTGGGCGTAGCAGTTTGGGAATTTATGGATGCTATTGGGGGGTGAAGAGAAAAAAATCAGACATGACTTTAAAAGCATCGTCCTTAATAAATGAGCGGGAATTAAAAATTACATGCTTACCAATCATCAGGAGTTGGAGGAGGATTGGCAAAAGCATTCTTTTTTTGTTGAAGGAAACCAATCTCATAAATATCTAAAATCCCAAAAAAGAAAAATGCTGTACATTAGTTTTAGTATAAACCCCATAAGGGAAAAAGTCACTCAGTTAAAACAGGATAAAGTTGTACAATTATAACAACAAAAGTTGCCTTCAACAGAATTTTTTTTTTTTACAAGAAAAACATGACATTTTATGACAGAAAAATATCAGTGAAAAACACAATTGTATCATTTGTAATTTGTAATCGAAACACAAAATTACACACTTTTTAATTTGTATTAAATCAAACAAGAAAAAATACTTTAAAGAGAATTACTTTTTTTTAGGAAAATAACATTTGAGTATCTTAAAGTTTCAATACTATACCCCCCCAAAAAAGTGTGCGACTGGCCATACAATGTATTGAATAAATACACATGTAAATAAATACATAAATAAGTTGATTTTTAAATTTTTATAAAGTCGTAACAACAAAAAAACGCGAATGATAATTACTTGTAATTCTTTGCTGAATGCATACACCAATGCAATACATTATATTTTTTTTAAAGGAAAATAACGTTCTACTATCTTAAAGTGTCAATATTACCCCCCAGAAAGTATGCGACTAACCATACAATAAATAAATAAATGAATGAATGAATGAATGAATGAATGAATGAATGAATGAATGAATAAATAAATAAATTAATTAAAAAATAAATAAATAAATAAATACATGAATAAATAAATAAATAAATAAATACATACATACATACATACATACATACATACAATACATACATACATACATACATACATAAATAAATCAATTTTATCTATTTAACAGGTAAGCCACTTAGCCTTTTTTATTGCAGTAATGTGACAAAAATATGCCCATTATGATAAAAAATTCAGTGGAAAAAAAATTACCCCTATAAAAAAGATCCACAAGACGGGGGAAAAAAATTGCAAAATAATTTTCAAATAAATTTGTAATATTCCGAAGGGGAGAAGCATCCAAGACCAACACCGTGACATTGTGAAATAAAAGTTGGATATAAAAATAGAATAAAATACAATATCAAAATAGAATAATAAAAATAGAAAAATTTGAACTAAAAATCCTGATATGAAACACTGTGTACTTACCAACCGTTGACTTATTGGAGTTTGTGCGTCTTTGATGAATTGAGGCCTCGTTGGGGTGTGTCACGTTGCGTGTGACTTTTGCATCTTTATAAGCCCGATGACAACCACTGGGAAGACGTATGGTGATCATTCCTTCCACCTTGCTCACCTGTCCGCTTTTCTTCTCAGGGTCATCGCATCATTGTGGTGTGGCTCGGTTGCAAAGTCAACAGGCGCGCACAAAGACGCCACTGTGTAACCGGTACGTGGCTGACAATGGCGTCATCGGCGCTTGTCCACAGAAGAAGACATTTACGGAATGAGCAGAAAAAGGTGGGGACGCTTTTGTCTGCACCTGTCATCCATTATTTCACACGTCCATAAGTTCATGCGTTCACTCCCTTCGCACGTAAGTCACCGTGTCGCTGTCCGCGGGTCGGAGTCAAACTTCCTCGTCGTAGCGTCTACATTGTGTACATTTCTTGGTTCGAGGTGACAGTTACTGTTTGGAAGGTTCTCGATTGGGTTGAGGTCAGAGGATGTTGGTTAATTTTAATACTTCTCAGGCTGTTGCAGCAAAAATTCTTTGAGGTTTCTTTTTTTTCGTATGTTTTGCATTAACAATTGTATTAAATAATAAAACAATAAACACTAAAAAGGCATTTTAGTTTAACTCATTCACTGCCATTCCCGAATTTATTCGGGAATTGAAAAGCATGACGTAGAGCGCCATTGCCGAATTTGTTTTTGCCGATAAAAGGGCTGGTCAGACCTCTGGCAATGTTTTTTCCCTCCCACGAGTGGGCAGCATTCGCCTTTTGTACAGCCGCCCCCATTTCAAGCTCAGATAACTCCAGGCCCATATAACTTAGGAATTAACTCTTTTTTTCTGATGAAAGAAGAGAGTTTAAAGTTTAAAGGACAACCGACGTCAATTTTTTGTTTCTTAACTGACATCAGAAAAACGTTTTATAGTATCTAAAGTGCCCAAAACACACAGTATGATATTTTAGTCAAATGCAAAACACAAATAAAAATGACTTAAAGTGTCCAAAATCTGCAAAAAAATTGAGCTGCGAATTGGGCATTTTCGGAAAGTCCCGACCCCAGTTCGTGACGTCATGCCAAGACGTGTTGCATTGCTTGTGAATCAAAACAATGGCTTCAGATTCGGAGAATATGCTTTCTTGTTACACATCCAGTTATGAATATGATTCAAATAGTTCTGAAGAGGAAAGCCTACATGTTTGCAATCGATTAAAGAATTTATTCCATGCCATTTTGAGGCAACATCGGGGCAACAATGGATCATCAGAAAAGAGACACATAATGGCGACCTCCAGTGGCCACCTCCGCTTCCACAGGCAGATAAATTCCTTATATGGAGCTTGGACTCCCTCTTCTGGCGGCTTTTGGGTGCAAGACGGTTCTCAGACCAAACATGTACAGCAAAATACATTGACGTGATGGAAGGACGCTACAATGCGTCTTTTTTACGGTCACGGGGCGGTCCTTTCATGTCGTCACCAACTCAAAAACAAGACTTCCTGAATAATCAACGTGAGTCTTAAAACGTAAAATATAGCTATATGCGGTGGAATATTTGTACAATACGCTCAGTAGAAGTCATTTGAAGCCATTTTACAAAATATGGACACAACTTGCCCGGAGACGTCGGTTGTCCTTTAACTGAAGTGCAGAAATTAACCAGGAAAGGGCGAAAACCTCCGTACAAGTTGTGTCCATAATTTGTAAAATGGCTTCAAATGACTTCTACTGAGCGTATTTTATAAAGATTCCACCGCATATAGCTATATTTTAAGTTTTAAAACTCGCGTTGATAATTTAGGAAGTCTTGTTTTTGAGTTGGCGACGATTCCTGACGTCATGTCACGGTGTCAGAGATATGACAGACAGACACCGTGGACAGAGACTCAGAACCAGAACGATTGTCCCCACTGCCGGCAGGAGACGCAGTCATCAGATGACATACGTCTGAATTCTGCGCCTCTCTGCCAAGCTATTTATTGAGAGTATATGTAAATTACAGTGATATATTAGTAAAACATAGTTTTCTTGATTATAATGCCACGCCTCTGGGCGTTCTGAGCACCAACAGCTGAAAGCAGTAAAACATAGACAGTTTAATTGGTTGTCTTTTCCATGAACTGATAAGTTCGTAATCTGGCGCTTGTGCAGGATGTTTAAGCCGTAAATAACTTTGGTGGAAAAAGGAGTATCTCAAGCCCTAAATTCTGTGCAAGGCCGGACCTTCTAGAATCTAGATGGAGACGACAGTTCACCTTGCCGTGTCTGTTTCACTCAGATTTACTGTGGCCATCTGCGCTTTGACTGTGGACCCATTGTTTAGTTGGTCAGCAAAGCACGGCACTTTTAAACATGATAAATTATTATTCTCCATCACACGGACGGAACGCCGCTGACCGAGAAAGGACACGCAATTCATCTTGCGGTACTTTGTTTGGTCTGAAAACTTTGTGTTGATGGCGAAATTTATAAGGAAATCATTTGACTTGTGGATTGTAAAATGACGTTTTCAAATATGAATGTAGTAAAATTAAAGCATTCGTTACACCTTTTGTACTCGCAAAGCGATGAGTGGAACACAGAGGTGATCGAGAACATTGCTATATATATATATATGCCAATTACGTTGATTTTTTTTTTTAATTGATGAAAAGGTTTCTTCAGCCGTCATCTGTACTTTTTTGAAGGTGTCGGACGTTTCGCTTCTTGTCCAAGATGCTTCTTCAGCGAACTAAAATCTTACTGGTAGTATCGGCCCTATATATATATATATATATATATATATATATATATATATATATATATATATATATATCCCTAATGTCCAGACATCCCTAATGGCACCAGACATGACGGCTCCCCGCAACCTGATTGTCCTAGTCTGGCGCCGCCATGTCTGGACATTAGGGATATATATATAGGGCTGATACTACCAGTAAGACTTTAGTTTGCTGAAGAAGCATCTTGGATCAAAAGCGAAACGTCCGACACCTTCAAAAAAGTACAGATGACGGCTGAAGAAACCTTTTCATCGATGGACCACTCCTGTACGACTGAGAGCTTACACAGATGTTTTTTTTATACATGAAAAAAATACATTTAAAAGACATATTGTCCCCATTTGCAAATATTTTCATGTCGACCAAAACGCAGTGACTAGCGATCCCGACCGAATTACAATCTCCCTTCCCGTTATTGCGTAAGTGTCTGACCAATGATTCATTTGGTGACGCGAGTGTTTTTACTGCTTTGAATACAAACCTGATTACTTCAAGAAACTTCCTGTATACTTTTTGTTCGTGTTGTTTGAACAACCCTGCTCATGTAAATCCCCCAAAAGCGAAAGATATGTGAGCTTGATTCAATAAATGCTACTAAACTGTGGTCGGACGTGATATGACGTGTGCCGGTCTGAGTTTTTGTGTGGATCGAGTGATCATGATCGGACACTTTGATAGTTACGTCAGCTCATAAGCATGAGGAGCCAGCGATGAGAAGAAAGGAGTGTCATGGATGCGTATGTGGAACTGTCGCGGCTTGGAATTGATGCGGATTTACGTGGGACAGGAATTGTCAGACAATCTCTTTTTGTCAATGGATGCTACAGCTCTGTTTGCTTTCAAATCTTAGCTTGTAGCATACATGCACATTCCATCATGATGTCTCTGATCCACTGGTGAAAAGGAGGTTTTGAACCTCTCATCATTCGTATAGAACTGCTTCATGTCACAAAGAGGGTTCAGGAAGTGCTTAAAATTGAATGACTGTTTTGTGTGTCACATTTTTTTTGTTTTGTTCTTGACTTCAAGATGGTGCCGCGCGTGAGTGGCTGCTTTTACAGCAGCTCTTGTATTTTGTTTTTGCTGCTGTGAAATGTAAATTTCTCCATTGTGAGATAAATAATTGCTCATCTAATCAAATATGCTAGTCAGGGCCTGACTTAAACTTGTTTTTTACATCAAATATTTTGTTTGCTAAAACAGATCAGTTGTATTTAATTTTTCAATCCAAAATGTTGTCAGGCAATTAGGTATAATTTTTAAGTTACCTACAATATTACAGTAAAGTCTCGTTATATCGATATCGGATATATCGATAGTCCCGGTTATATCGATATTTTTTCGGACTCCTTTGAATATCGATATAACGAGACTTTACTGTATTTATTTTTGTTTTTGTTCTTTTGACTTCAAGATGGCGCTGCGAGAGTGGCTGCCTTTCCAGCAGCTCTTGTTTTTATTTTTTGAACTTTTCTTTCCTTTCCTCTTCCTTTCAAAACTTTGCTGCTGTGAAATGTAAATTTCTCCACTGCGAGACTAATAAAAATAAATCCAATCCAATACATTTTAATCCTATCATTTGCATACGTGATTTGGTCAGGAGACTCCCGATTTTGACCACAATACCCAATCAAGGTGAAACAAAAGAAAATGTAAAAAAACAAAATGCATTTTTATACTAATTGATTGAGCATTTTGTGTTTTATTTAGTTCTAATTGACACTTTTGGAACACTCACATTATTTTAACACACACCACAGAGTCACGAGTATGAAAATCTGCCGATTTATAATTTCTGAAACGTATCACGTATGCATTTAGCAGTCATGGTGAACTTGAATTCTCAGCATTTATGTTCCACTCTGACAAATGAAAAAGAATTTGTGAATATTCAGGGGATACTTTATTTCATAGAAAGTCCTGCAAATAGAAAAAAAATTAAATCACAGGCTGAAAGCGAACTTGAGGGACCTGTATGGCAACAATTGCATGATCCGTGTAAAGGATTTGAAACGTCTTACTTGCCACAGCTCCAAGGAAAGCTTAGCTCTTGTTATTCAAAACAACCCGATGACCAAAAAAAAAAAAAAAAAAAAGTCTTCAAGTCAAATTTTCGCTTTTGCTTTTCTTTGCTCGCTTGGCTTTGTTATTGTTGTTCAGGTTCTCGTTCTTCTGGTTGTCATTGTTGGACTTTTGCAGTAGCGCGAGCGTGTCACGCTTCTCGATCTTCCTCAGGTGCTTCTTCTTCATCCTCTTGAGCTTTGCCGTGTTGCGGATCTGCAACAGTATTTTTTTTTCAAACAAGCCTCGTTTTAAACTCATTAACATCAACACTTGGTCACAGTGAGAGGTGTTCCTACGTACCACTTGCACAACCTCCGCTTTGCGTTCGTTCTCCTCGCGCCGCTTCAAGTTCTCTTCTCGCCGTTTCCGTTTATCCTGTGCAGGCGGCGGAGTGAATCAGGCGGTGCACAAATGCTTTGCTTTTAGTGTTTTTTTTTAATTATGTACCTCTTTTGCTTTGGCTTTCTGCTGTTTCAGTTGCGATGAGTATATCTGTACCAGCTGCTTCTCTCGCTTTGCCTGCATTTTCTTCGCCCAGGAAGTGCACAGTGATGTGTCTCTTACCAACGCAGAGAACCTAAATACACGAGCATGCAGAGGTATTGAATTGTTAAAATTATTAGAACCCTGAGACACACACAAAAACAGTAGCAGATTCGTCCACAAAAAAACAAGCATTTGTCAGCTTTTAACAAATTTACTTTAAAATTATTTTGATTATTATTTTCCCCAATCTTGTAATATTGTGGATCTTTTTATCGGGGTGATTTTTCCCTATGAAGACTTTAGCATGGTGGGCATATTTTTCTCACATGACTGCAATAAAAAGTTTATGTGGCTTACCTGTTAATTAAATAAAATCAATTTAATCTAATAACTCAAATAGTATCCAAGGTTACAGTTTATTTGGTATAACTTCAGTGAGAATTTATTCATTCAACTGCTGTGCAGAGAATACCAGATGCTAATTGACCTATCAAGTACTAAAATAAAGAGCTAATGTAAATCTTCTTGCTATTTATGAGCAGTTGAGAACATAAAGGTTCTTTCTCATGTCTTCTTCTCTCGGCTTTTCCCTTCAAGGCGTCGCCACAGCGAATCAGCGTCCTCCATCTTCAGAGGTTTGATCGGCATGTTTGTTTTGGCCAAGCTTTTATGTCAAATGCCCTTCCAGACACAACCATCTGTGTTGAACCAGATGGGTTCTTTCTAATGTAAATATTAATTATCTGGTCCTTCAGTCGTGTCTTCGTGGTAATTTGCATGCGTCAAACACATTTTGAAAACAATACATGATGACAACAGTGTTAATAATGATAATACAATATCACCTCTGCTTGTTGCGGTCCTTCCAAACTCGTCCTGATTTCGGCTTCCCCAGGGGAATGGTAACAGTCGCCTGAACACCATTTCCCAAACGGCGCTTCTTCTTGGGAGGTTCCGACTTCGTCTTTGGGATCGCTGGTGGTCTTTCTGCAAGGGCAGGCTTTGACACTTGACCGGCTATGTCCGCCTCTGCTGCGGGGTCTGTGCGAGGCCCCTCTGACTCAGGTACGACGCCTGTGGCGGGATTATCCACAACAGTCGCCGGTTGAACACACACTGCACCGGCTATGTCCGCCTCTGCTGCGGGGTCTGTGCGAGGCCCCTCTGACTCAGGTACGACGCCTGTGGCGGGATTATCCACAACAGTCGCCGGTTGAACACACACTGCAGGCTTCTCTTCCTCAGTCTCCAGGTCGAGAATCACCGCGGACGTCTCCTTTAAAGTCTCCTGGCCGACTTTCACTGCGGGATTCTCTTCGACGGGCTCCGGGGCACGTTGCTCCGCTTCACTATTCTCCGGTATGATAGACCTTCTGCTCCGCCTGACCGGAGTCCTCGCCGGGACCTCACAATTCTGGAGTAAGGCTGGGCGACGTACCACGCGGCCGCTGCGGGTCCGCGTGGTTAAATCGAGAGTGTCTTTGTTGTCGTCCGCAGTAGAATCGCTGTTTACTTTGTTTTCCGACATGTTTCTATACACTACTTTCGACTCTATATTTCCACGTGTGAGCCCCGAGCTGACTCCGTAGTGATTACGTACTTCCGTATTATTGTAAACATGTTTTTCTTTCGTTAGCGCCAGTCTTCGGTCGGAAGATGAACTGCATAATAAACGCCGAACGCTACAGTCTATAGTCTCTTCATAACATTAATCATTAATAACACAGTACTTACAAAACACTTTCGTGGATAACAGCATGTCATAAATTTTCATTATCTGCAAAACTTATTACAAAACAAGCTCGTGTTTTCTTCGTCGCTTTCAAAGATTGCCCCATTTTCAGTCGTCAATGCAATGCTGCCGCCCTTTGATCAAAAAGCGTTACTACAGCATCTTCAATTTGGCATCATATGATTCGAACTTCCGCACCGCAAGATGCCGCGTTATCACTTATTTTAGCATGAACGTAAAAGTAAAACACGTTTAAGACAAGCAACGAAGAAAACGGCTTTTATGTAGTTTAACAAGAAGCCGTTAAAGCTTTGGTCGATGCTTCGTCATGTCGCTGATCGGTCTCGCAAGCTTCTTGTTTCTGCTCCTTGGGCCGACGGTAAAAGAACCTCATGATTTTTTCGAAAAAACATCCACGTTGTAGCGTCAGGAATATTCGCACACATGTCAGTTAACTGAAAAAATAGCTAAAATTTAACGTACTACAACCGTTTCGACGTGTATTTTTTTCACGTGATAAGGGGAAGTTTAATTCCTGTGCCGGTGATTTACCCGGCGCTGTACGTAAACTGAAACTTGCGTAAACGCAGTACAGTTAGTTATATTATATTACACCACGTGAAATATCTTTTTGAAAACTTGACCCGAAAACATTGTTAATTATTTTTGTATTGATAATGTGGGTTTGATAATAATTTTGGGAAGAATACAAATACGCAGCAACAACCAGTACATTACAGTATAGCATCTTTTTTCCCTTCATGGACGAACGTTACTGCAGCTTTCTAATTTGTTGTTACCAACTTCGTCTATCCAGTACGTATACATTGTACAGCACCTTGTGGACTATTTAAAGACAACCGACACCATTTTTTCCTGACATCAGAAAAACGTTTTATAGCATCTAAAATACCCAAAACACGCAGGCTAATATTTTTAGTCAAATGCAAAACACCAATACAAATGACTTAAAGTGTGCTAAATCTGCAAAAAAAATTGAGCTGAGAATTGGGCATTTTCAGAAAGTCCCGCCCCCAGTTCGTGACGTCACGCCAAGACGTCTTGCATTGCTAGTGAATCAAAACAATGGCTTCAGATTCGGAAAAGATGCTTTCTTGTTACGCATCCAGTTATGAATATGATTCAAATAGTTCTGAAGAGGAACGCATAAATATTTGCAATCGATTAAAGAAGTTCTTCCGGTTCATTTTGAGGCATCAAGACTGATGTGTAGTGTCCTAGAAAATGCAGAAGATGGCGCCAGAGCTCCGTTGGTAATTGGCTCATTTGTCTGCTTGGAATTTGTGTCAGTGAATATCAAATAGTTGTCTTGGTGCGAGTTTTCAGACCAAACAAAGTACCCAAAAATGCATTGTGTCCTTTCTCGGTCAGGGGCGTTCCTTCCATGACGTCACGTCAGGACTTGTCGTCAACTCAAAAACAAGACTTCCTGAATATTCAGCGCGAGTTTTAAAACGTAAAATATAGCAATATGTGGTGGAATCTTTGAAAAATACGCTCAGTAGAAGTCATTTGATGTGATTTTACAAATTGGATTGGATTGGATTGGATATGCCTTTATTAGTCTCACCGTGGAGAAATTTACATTTCACAGCAGCAAAGTGATGAAAGGAATGAAAGTAGAAAACGAAATACATGAGCTGCTGGAAAGGCAGCCACTCTCGCGGCGCCGTCTTGAAGTCAAAAGAACAAAAAAAAAACTAAATAACAAATAATATGACAGCATAGAGACAATATGACAAAACAAAGACACAGAGAGACATTCATTCTTCAGGACTTGCTGTACCCTCTTTGTGATGACATGAAACAGTTCTAGATGAAAGAGGAGAGGATCAAAGCGACTTTCCACCAGTGGATCAGGGACATCATGGTGGAATGTGCATGTCAACTACAAGCTAAATGTTGAAAGCAAACACGCAGCTGTAGCATCCATTGACGAAAAGAGATTGTTTCACATCTCCTGTTCCACATAAATTTGCTTCAATTCCAAGCCGCAACAGTTCCAAATACACATCGGCGCTCTGCGCTGACGCTCCTTTAAATTAAATTAATTAATTAAATTATGGACACAACTTGTCCGGAGGCGTCGGTTGTCCTTTAAGGCACGTGGATAAGACGCTGCATTGTGTATGAAAGTGTGCAAATACGCAAAAAATGTTTCTTTTCATTCCATCTTATTTTATGAGTGATGCTTGTGTTGTTTAATGGAGTTACGTCACTTAAATTAATTACAACAAGGAAGGAGGATTTGCTTTGTCCCAATTTAAATAATTAAACAGTTAATTTTCCCTTTGTCCACTTAACACAAAGTTAGAATTCATAGACTTATGTTGAGTTCCTGACTCAGCGGATACATCCTTAACATCACCTGATATGTCATATAAAAAACCAACATGTAAGCAAAGCATTTTTATTTCCTCCAGTGAGCATGTGTGTGGCAATAAAATGTCAATAAAAGTAGTTTGCTTGTGTGTTCACAGGTGGCCACACCGCCGTCCTTCAGCGTGGACTACCAGAATGACTGCTTTCGCAAAGATGGAGAGAAGTTCCGCTACATCTCAGGCAGCATCCACTACAGCAGGATCCCAAGGGTCTACTGGAAAGACCGGCTACTCAAGATGTATATGGCGGGCCTGAATGCAATCCAAACGTACGTGACTGTTTCACTGTCCTGTTCGCCAATGTTCCCGTAATATGTAAATAGAAATACTGTAAATGATATTTCGATGATGATGTGTAAACTCTCAGTCGTACAGGAGTGGTCCATCGATAAACTGTAAAACTCATCATCTGTACTTGTACAGATGACGCCTGAAGAAACCTTTTCATCGATGTAAAGCAAACACAAATCTCGCTGTAACACAGTTGTAATGTTTCAGATGCAATATTTTCTGTTCCAGGTATATTCCATGGAACTTCCACGAGAATACTCCAGGCAGCTATGACTTCAACGGAGACAGAGATTTGGAACATTTCCTTCAGTTGGCTCAAGATATCGGCCTATTGGTCATCCTTCGACCAGGGCCTTATATTTGTGCAGAGTGGGACATGGTAAGAAAATCTCCTCAGTCTATACGTCCATTTTCTATTGCGCTTTTGGCAAACGACAATGCACCTTTTGCGCTTTAAACAAACTGCATTAAATCTTGGAACGCAAGTTTTGGTGGTGCAAAAGTAACACTTTAGTTGGGTGGTGGGCCTCAGGGAAAAAAAAGACGAAACGAGTTTTTCAGAAAATAAAAATTAACTCATTCACTGCCAGATGATGTGCATAAATGTGTCCACTCCAGTGCCAGGGATTTTGTCCTTTTCACTGAAATTGCAGGACCCACAGAATATTGAGTTTTAGGACTACATAAACATTCAATGCAGCTAAAGAAACTTTGGCCTCTATTCTTTCATCATAAAAAAATAGTTAATTCCTAAGTTATATGGTTCTGGGGTTATTTGAGCCTGAAACGAGGGCAGCTGTACAAAAGGTAAATTATGCCCCCTCGTGGCAGGGAAAAACATTGCCAGAGGTCTGACTGAAGCTTTAAACGCCCGCAAGAAAAACCAAAACCCGAACAAATTCAGGAGTGGTGGTTAAAGGACAACCGACACCATTTTTTGTTTCCTAACTGACATCAGGAAAACGTTTCATAGCATCTAAAATACCCAAAACATGCAGGCTGATATTTTTAGTCAAATGCAAAACACCAATAAAAATGACTTGACGTGTCCCAAAACTACTTCAAAATGACCTCGGGATGGCGAGTTTTAGAAGGTCCCGCCCCCTTGTTCGTGACGTCACGCCAATACGTCTTTGCCTTCCTCTAGAACAGTGGTTCTTAATCTTTTTGGAGGCACCGAACCCCAGCAGTTTCATATGTTCATTCACCGAACCATTCTTCCAATGACTGTGGCTACTAACTGCAGTCTAGACTGAGGGGTGGACCTCTGTGGCCTAGGATCCACCGAACCCCTGAGACCGACTCACCGAACCCCTAGGGTTCGATCGAACCCAGGTTAAGAACCACTGCTCTAGAATCAAAACAATGGCTTCAGATTCGGAGAAGATGCTTTCTTGTTACTCATCCAGTTATGAATATAGTTCAAATAGTTCTGAAGAGGAAGGCATAAATGTTTGCAATCAATGAAAGAAGTCATTTCGTATCAATTCGAGCTGTCTGGACTCCAATGTAGCGTCCCGGAAAATGCACAAAATGGCGCCCAAGCTCTGTATGAAATGGGCTGATTTGTCTGCTAGGAATTTGTGTCAACTACAGTGAGACCTCGGTTTACGAACACCTTGCCTTACGAAATTTTCGGTTTACGAGCATCAAATGTATGAAAATTAAACCTTGAAATACGCACTACTTTTCTGGCGGAGTGATCTTTGGCGGAAGCACACGACCAAACAGCGCTCTAGCCGGCGCACCTTTCACACCCCCTCTCATTGAATGCACACGTCGATCGCCTCTGAGGAGCTTTGTGCAGATAATTTTACTATTATGGGACCGAAAAAAACCCCACCACAGTCTCGTGTTCAGCCGAAGAAGACAAAACAAAATCACAGTCGAGGAGAGGAAGGAGATATTAGAAAAACACGAACGAGGTGTGCGTTTGTCTGATTTAGCGGCCCAGTACGGCTATGCTAAGTCAACCATTGCTACCATCCTCCGCATCAGAGAATCCATCAAAGGCGCGTCTGTTGCAAAAGGTGTTTCCGTGCTGTCAAAGCAACGGTCTCGGGCAATCGAAGAAGTTGAAAAACTTCTGTTAATTTGAATTAACGAAAAGCAGCTATCCGGCGACAACGTGAGTAAAGCAATTATATGCGAGAAAGCACGGCTAATTCATGCCGATATCACCATCACGTTTATTGAGGATTTTAAAGCCAGCAACGGATGGTTCGAGAACTTAAAGCGCTGTACTGGGATTCACTGCGTCACTCGTCATGGTGAAGCAGCCAGTTCTGACCATAAAGCTGCTGAAGCCTACAAGGCGTCATTCCTCGAACTGGTGAATGAAGAAGCCTACGTTCCTCTGCAGGTATATAATGCAGATGAGACCGGACTTTTCTGGAAAAAGATGCCTAACCGTACTTTCATAACACAGGAAGAGAAGTCTGTCCCTGGGCATAAACCAATGAAAGATAGGCTAACCCTCCTGTTTTGTGCTAATGCCAGTGGTGACTGTCAGATACAACCAATGTTGGTTTATCATTCAGAAACCCCAAGGGCCTTCAAAAGAAACCAGGCGGTTAAATCCAAGCTTTCTGTAATGTGGAAGTCCAACACCAAAGCTTGGGTTACTCGGCTCCTGTTTATGAACTGGATGCATGATATTTTCGCTCCTTCGGTGAGGAAATATCTCGAGGAGAAAGGACTCCCTATCATGTATCTTCCTCTCCTTGACAATGCCCCAGCGCATCTTACCAAATTTGGAGGAGGAACTTCCGGGTGATCTTAATTTCATTCAGGTAAAATTCCTCCCTCCCAACACAACCCCTCTCCTGCAGCCCATGGACCAGAAAGTGATTGCAAGCTTTAAGAAGCTTTACACAAAGGCTTTATTTACCAGATGCTTTCAAGTGACAAATGACACCGAACTATCCCTAAGGGATTATTGGAAAGACCATTTCAACGTGTTTCATTGTGTTCAGCTGGTACAAAAGGCTTGGCATGATGTTACCCTTCGATCATTGAAAGCAGCTTGGAAGAATTTGTGGCCCACATGCATCCTTGGGAGGGATTTTGAAGGATTTGATCCTCATGACGCTGCTGTTTTGGATGAAATAGTTTCCATTGGACAGAACATGTGACTCAAAGTGGATGCGAGGAGCTTGTTGCTGACCATAATGAGGTCCTAAACACGGAGGATTTGATTACCCTTCAAGAGGACACACAGCAGCAAGCCATCCAGGAGTTGTCATCTGAGGAGGAGGAGATTGCTGCAGCATCAAGTGAGCGCATCAAGGCAAAGTTGGCAAAGTGGAATGATGTGCAGGCTTTTATCGAACAGTTCCATCAAGAAAAGACTGTGGCTATGAGAGGCATCAACATGATGAATGATAATGTGATGCATCAGTTTCGTAAGACCTTACAAGCCAGAAAGCAACAGGTGTCAATTAAGAGGTTTTTAATTAGCAAAAATGATGAAGAGTCCCAAAAGAAGCAAAGAAGAGAAGCCACACCAGAGGTTAAGTTACCAACAGTCCTTATGGAAGGTGACTCTCCTTCCATAAGCCATCAACGACCATCAAAAAGGTAAATAAAACTTTATTTTAAAGTACAGTTTATTTCTTTAATTTACGGTCGTTATGGAATGTGCCTCTCTTTCCAAACAGCAATTCCCTCTGACCTCCGACCTCAAACGCCATTCCATCAAGCCATCAATGACCACCACAAATGTAAATAAAGTGACTTTATTATACAGTGCACTGTATTTCTTTCATTACAATACAATAACACACTTATTATACATAGAATAAGGTAAATTGTGTGTAGTTTTAAGGCTTATTTAGTTGAAAAGTATATTTTATGGAAACCTGGGAACGGATTATTCTCATTTCAATGGTTTCCTATCTGATTTTTTTTTTCTGATACACACTTTTTGCCTTACACACTCTGTCTGGTCTGGGAACCAATTAAGTTCGTAAGCCAGGGTCTCACTGTAGTGTAGTATCAAATAGTAGTCTTGGTGCAACACATAACGATTCACATCGCGTTATTTATGTTTTCCTTCTCATTTCGCCATTGACACGGATCAACAAGAAGTTTTCAGACCAAACAAAGTACCCAAAATGCATTGTGTGTCGCTTTCTCGGTCAGGGGCGTTCCAGACTTGACGTCACATGGGGATCGTCATCAACTCAAAAACAAGACTTCCTGAATATTCAGTGCAGGTCTTAAAACGTAAAATATAGATAGCTATATGCTGTGGGATCTTTGTAAAATACGCTCAGTAGAAGTAATTTGAAGTGATTGTACAAATTATGGACACGACTTGTCCAGAGGCGTCGGTTGTCCTTTAAGTTAAAAAAATACAAATGCCAAAATCTGAATTATACTCTCATAATAAATAAACCACATCTAAAAGGATGACATATTTGTCCCCCAGGGTGGACTGCCTGCCTGGCTTCTGCACAAGAAAGACATCGTGCTGCGCTCTTCAGATCCAGGTGAAAGTCCTCACATAGTAGCTGAGCTGTTGTTTTTGGAAACACTATAAAGACACTATTATTGTCCCACGCCCCCAGATTACATAGAGGCGGTGGATCGCTGGATGGGCAAACTGCTGCCGATGATGAAACCTTTCCTCTATCAGAATGGTGGCCCGATCATCAGTGTGCAGGTTGTTTTGCTGTTTTGTTGTCATCTCTTTCTGTGAAAAGTAGAGTGATCGATTGGGATTGTAATCAAATACTAAATTGAAAAATAAATTAAACAACAAACAAGATCACTAGCTAACTAGGTGATCATCTAGCTAGCTAGCTAGCTAATTAGTTAGCAAACTAAACAACCTGCTAATTAGTTGGCTATGTAGCTATCTAACCAGTTAGTTAGCGTACTAGTCGGCTAACTAGCTGGCTATCTAACTACTTAGCTAGCTAACTAGTTAATGAACTAGCTAACTAATTTAATTCCACTGTTCGGTACCACATAGCAATTACAGTTTTTAACATCTGATCCTTCAGGTGGAAAATGAATATGGCAGCTACTTTGCATGCGACTACAACTACATGCGTCACCTCTCCAAACTGATGCGGTTTTACCTGGGCGACGACGTGGTGCTGTTCACCACCGATGGCGCCTCGCTAGGCTTCCTCAAGTGCGGTGCCATCCAAGGCGTCTACGCCACCGTTGACTTTGGCCCAGGTTGGTAGGCGGCCAGGTAACGGTCGGTCCGACTCCTGATTTCATGGTGTTTTTCTTCTTTTATTTCAGGTTCCAATGTGTCCGCTGCTTTTGGAGTACAGCGACACGCAGAGCCTTATGGACCTTTGGTAAGCATTGACTTTGTTCATCTTCCTTCGTCATCTAGTGGTCCCTTAACTTGACGAATTGCTGGATGACAACTTTATTATTGAGGGAAACATTTTTTTAGATTATTTCTGTAATTCTAGGCCTATTATTTATTTATTTATTTATTTATGTATATTTTATTTATTAACTCATTCACTGCCATTCACGAATTTATTCGGGAATTGAAAATATGACATAGAACGTCTTTTCTTTTTGAGTGCCGATAAAGCACTGGCAATGTTTTTTTTCCATTTCCACAAGGAGGCAGCATTTCCCTTTTTTTTTTGCATGTCAGCGTTTTGTTCCAGTTTCAGCCGTTGTTTATATATATATACACAGTAAAGTCTCGTTATATCGATATTCTCGGGAGTCCGAAAAAATATCGATATAACTTGGACTATCGATATATCCGACCTTGCGCGCATGTAATTTTCTCCTTGCGTTCATAGAAATAGTATCGTAATAAGCGGTACTATCGATATAACCGATCTCGATATAACGAGACTTTACTATATATATATATATATATATATATATATATATAGACCAATATGTATGTATTTCATTAGATTTTGGACAGCCTCCCTTATTTCAAGCTCATATAACTCAGGACTCATATAATTTAGGAATTAACTCTTTTTCTGATAAAAGAAGAGAGTCTAAGGTTTCTTACGCTGCATTGAATGTTTATGTAGCCCTAAATATATAATATAATATATATAATAATATAATATAAACTCAATATTCTGTGGGTCCTGGAATTTGAGTGACAATGGCAAAAACCCTGGCCCTGGATTGGACATATTTTTGCACGTCTGGTAGTGAATGAGTTAATCTGTCTATCGGTCCGTCCGTCCGTTCGTTCGTTTGTGTTTGAAAAGAGAGTGTCCTCTTTATTTACACCAATAGGTGAACTCTGAGTACTACACGGGCTGGCTGGACCACTGGGGGTGGCCTCACTCGGTGGTCCCGACCAAAGATGTCATCGTCACCCTCAATGAGATTCTGGCAATGGGTGCAAATGTCAACCTGTGAGTCTTCTTTTTTATAGGGGGAGGAAATGAATCTGTGAGTCCATATTTTGACCCAATTCAACATTTGGGTGCAAGCCTTGAAAATCATTTTATTTTGTCCCCTGACAGGTATATGTTTATTGGTGGCACCAACTTTGGGTATTGGAATGGTCAGTATAAAAAAAAATTCTATACAGTAAATATTTTTTTAATCACATAACTTTTATGACGTCTGATAACGTTTGCCCCAAAGGTGCCAATTCACATTACGACGCACAGCCGACCAGTTACGACTACAACGCTCCGCTCACAGAGGCCGGAGACTTGACTGAGAAGTATTTTGCAATCCGAGATGTGATCAAAATGGTGTGTAGATAAGAATTAATTTCATTGCATTCGTCTTTATGTGATATAAAAAGCAACTCACATATATTTTTTTTATATAATAGTATCGAAAAATACCTGAAGGCCTCATCCCACCATCAAGTCCAAAGTTTGCATATGGTGCCGTTCAAATGCAGCAGGTACCCAATGCCACAATCTTCTTGCTAACACAGAAGGTGCAATTACCCAACGTTGCAATATTTTAACAAACATTTCGAGAGAAAAAAAACAACAAATAAAATCACACTGAACTGAAGGTTGTTTTTCTTTGGCTTTACGGGAATAATTGTTTCAAGAAGGAGGAGCCTAACGAAAGTTGTCATGAGAAGAAGTAGAAGTAGAGAAGAAGTAGTTAAAACATTTTCAAAAAGTTGCTTCAACCAGTTAAATATCACTACCACTCAAAGTTTACTGTCAAATTGAATAACAAACAATGTCAATTACAACATCAAAACCACCAAACTGAATTACTTATACGTACAAGCCTACTTGTTTAATGCTAAATTAACATGTGAAATTCTATTGACATGCTAATAGTTAGCATCCACAGGCATATCATAAATTAAACATTCATGTTTTTGAATTAATGTAAACCTTTCTTTACTTGAACTAAAACAAATTCTGCTTCTCTTCTAACAGCTCCAGACGGTGTCAGAAGCCTTAGAGACAATCTCCTTCTCTGGTCCAGTGGAAAACGAGGTCCCTCAGACTTTCATTGACCTCAACCAGGTATCTCCTCATATTTTTATCTGACTGTTTTCATTAATATTAAAGTTTTCAATGAATTTACTTATTTTCAAAGTATTTTACGGATTATAAGATACCATGGCCGCTCTGTCCTGTCCTGTAGGCATTTGGCTATGTGCTGTACAGGACTAAGCTACCGGTGAAATGCAGCGCGCCTACGCCACTTGCGTCGCCGCTGAATGGGGTCCACGATCGAGCGTATGTGTCTGTGGACGGGGTAAGTCAGGGATTGATTATTTCTCATCAAGTGAATCCGAACACCGCAATGTTGCTCCAGATAGTGAGAATCTGTAAGTACAGTGGTACCTCGATTTACGAACCCCTTGGCTTACGAACATTTCGGTTTACGAACGTTAAATTTATGAACATTTTACCTTGGCATACAAACTTTTTTCGGGATACACACAGAGCCCCACAATTGATGTCGTTCGCGAACGAGCCCATTCTCCTAACAACAAAATGGCAGCCGACTGTTTTTGTCCTCTATTCCCCGCCCCCAGTCTTCGGTTAAAGCCACGTGATTGGTCAAGAACGCAGCAGTGAGGGGGTGGGGCTTACAAACAGCGAGAGAGTGAGGCCATTCTCCAAAAAAGAAAATAGCAGCCGACTTTTTTTAGTCCTCTATTCCCCGCCCCAGTCTTCAGTTAAAGCCACGTGATTGGTCAAGAACGCAGTAGTGAGGGGTTGGGGGTTAAACACAGAGAGAGTAAGGCCGTTAAACATTAAAGAGACAGGCACAGAGAATGAGAAAATGGATAGAAAACAGTGAAATTTGGACTCCTTTCAACTTTGATAGTTCAAAGCCAAAGTGTAGACTGCAAGGTTAAAATATCCCATCAGTCAGGCTCCACAAATAACCCGCACAAGCCATTTGTACACTTGATGCGAAAAGCTATCAACCCAGCTAAACAGATCACAATTGATGAGGAACTAGGTGAAATTATAACAGAGAAAGCAAAATCCATGGCTAGCCCTGACTTCATCAATGGGTGACGAACTTCCAGGTTGCCTCTTGACGATATCCGAGTGAAGTTGCCATGCTTTCTCTGCGATAATTTTACCTAGTTCCTCATCAATTGTGTTGTGTTTAGCTGGGTTGATAGCTTTTTGCATAACGTGTCTCAAGGAGCTCTGTGTTGTACATCTTGGAAGTTGTGATTTTGCAACAGCAACAGATGCAGGCAGACACACTAGAAACTTCATTAATATCTGGTTCCCCTCTTGTTTTTTCTGTTGGAATTGTACAGATGGCTTATGCGAGTTATTTGTGGAGCCTGGCTGATGGGATATTTTAACCTTGCAGTCTACACTCTGCCTTTTAACTATCAATAAAGTTGAAACGAGTCCAAATTTCACTGTTTTCTATCCATTTTCTCACTCTCTCACTGTCATCTGCCTATCCTGTTTTATGTGCTGCTCTGTGTTATATTTTCTTGTTTAAAATCTTTAAGCAATGAGTTGAGATTTATATTAAGCAGAACAAATGCCCACATATACATATTTGCTTTATTTCTAGGTGGCTTCGGGGATTTTGGAGAGAAACAAAGTCCTAAGCATTAATGTGACGGGCAAAGCTGGCAGTCAAGTGGACATCCTAGTGGAGAACATGGGGCGGATCAACTATGGAAAAAGCATCAATGATTTCAAGGTTTGAGATTGTTAATAAAAAAAAGCCTTTACTTATTTACTTTTTTTGCCGTCGTCGAAACAAACAACAAAATGTCTTTTTCATGAGGAAAAAAAAATACCCGAATGTTGATGTGTGGAGGAATGAAATATATATTACTGTATATCTTTCTTTATATAACGCTTTCACAACAGGTGCAACTGGAACAATGCGCTTTTTCATCATAATTAATTTTTATGTTTGTTCGACAGTGGATTTATTACATTCAGATTTTAATTAGATTTTGGAATTTGACAGGTTTTTTAATGCGATGTTGATGCGATGCGATGTTAATGCGATGCCCTGTATAACAAGCAGTCATAGCAAAATAAATACGCTTTAAAATAAACTTGTTACGCTCATAATAATAATAATAATAATAATAATAATTAATTGCTGAGCTCCTTTCAAAACTCTCAAGGACACTTTACAGTCAAATTAAATGACAATGGTGAAAAGGAAGGACATTCTTGAGGTATTTATTGTTAGTCTGGTTAGTTTCACAAATGTATAATGTAGTTTCGGTTGCCTTTTGTTTGTTTTCTTAATTCAATCTCAATTTCATGTATATATTATGTTTTTATATGTAGTTATTTTGTAAGTTCTCATGAAGTATAATAAACTTGGTGATCAACCGTGTCAATAAACTAATTTAGATGCAGGCATCTACATCTAATTTGTAAGTAGGAAATCATATTTAGAAAGCCTTTAATAGTCCCACCATTGAGAAATTTGCAATGTACAGCAGCAAAATTGAAAGGGGTCGGGGGTCAAAAGACAAAGTATTCTATGCACAAAAGAAAATGTCAGGAGACTGAAATGTACAACTGCACGACACACAAAAGCATATTTGATATATGTTACTGTATTCACTTGACATAAGATGGCTGCGCGTTTTACAATGTGTGAGTCCAGTTGTTTTTTTTTAAATAACACAAAGTTGACTTGATTCCTTGTATGTCCCCTCTTTGTGCAGGGCCTTGTGAGTAACCTGACGTTAAACAACATCGTGCTTACGGGATGGACCATGTACAGCCTCAGTATCGACCAAGCAGTTATTCTGGGCCTCCTCTGGGAAACGAAGCCGACGTCATCTGGCCCTCTTCCTCCAGCTGTCCATTCACTACCCGCCTTCTACGGTGGAACTTTCATCATTCCTGACGGCATACCCGATCTACCGCAGGACACCTACATCAGCATGCCCAAATGGCACAAGGCATGCTTACTTGCATGACTTGAGTTGTCATTTATATCACAGATTCTCAATGTGGTACATGGGCTCCTAACTTTCTCTTTTTGCTCTTCAGGGACAGGTTTGGATCAACGGTTTCAATTTGGGACGCTACTGGCCGACTCGAGGCCCCCAGTTGACTCTTTACGTCCCGGCAAGCATCCTCACCACCGAAGCCCCCAATAACGTGACAGTCCTGGAGCTTGAAGGGGCACCGTGTCTCTCAGGATCATGCACGGTGGAATTCACCGCCATGCCCATCTTGAATGCAACTGTGCACAGTGAGCACAGGAAGCCCTTGCCCATGTTTAGATGGGATTTGCTTTAAGGAAAAGGGATTTTTTTTCTTGAACAATGTGATTCATGTCTTGCTTCCTAAAAAGCATCACTTGATTTATGACTAATTGTACATTTTCAAAGTGTCTTAAATGGTTGATCACATCATGACATTTTACAATTTTATCGGTATATTACCAAATTCCCCTCAGAGGACACCAGGGAAATACAGTTTTACATGTCAGAGTACAATGGCTGATGTTTTGTTCATGTATTTTTAAAAATCTTTGCCAGACGGTTTTTTTATCTACTGATTTTAATAAATATGAAGGATTGCACTGCACAGAGTTGCAAACGTTTTTTTTTCATTTTCATTTTGTTTGATTTACCTAATAGGCGTTGTCGTCTGGTTAGCATGTCCAACTGACACTGTAGAGGTCCTTCCTGTTGTGGTGTTTGTATGTTCTTCCTATGCCTGCATGGGTTTTCTCCAGCTCCTCTTGTCTCCTCCCAAATTTCAAAAATATGCATGACAGATTAATGGAAAAATCGTAATTGTCACTTGGTGTGAATGTCATCTATGTGTGCTCTACAGTTGGCTGGCAACCAGTTCAGGATGTATCCTGCCTGCTGCCTGAAGCCAACTGGATTAAGCTCTAGATATCTTTTCAGAGTCAAAGTCAGCTTTATTGTCAAATATGCTAATATGCATGACATACAGCACAGATGAAATTGCTGTCCTCTCTGACCCAGCGTGCGAGCCACTTAAAATTATTTTAACAAACATAATCAACACAAAAACGCCAATTTGCCGGGAGAGAGAGGGGAGCCGATGCGTGTTCACGCGCCGCCATATTCATTTATGTAATTATGTCGATGAATTAATATTTTTTATTGAGCTACTAAATTAATGGGACCGCCGAGCATTAAACGAGACATCTGTCGATGGTCATCTGTGATGTTGTTGATTTTCTCCGCTAGGTAGCGGTGTGATTTGTAACATCTGTGGCCAGCTGTGTCGGTACAGGAGAAGAAGACAAACGGCGTAGAAGAAGAAAGGTCGGGCTATCCCTTGTTACACGAACCGGAGAAAACACCCTTTTGCTTTAAAAAATATGGTAATTACCAATCACATTATTTTATTGTATTATTTTTTACGTCAGTAAGTATCAAGTTTAACGCTGATTGGTGTCTGATAACTAAATATTTGGCAGGCATCTGTGACAAGCGGTGGGGAAGATAGCTGAGAAAAGCAAGTTGCTAACCACAACTGATTTTGTTTCAATAGCCAGTTTTTAAATTCAAATATTCGGACGCTCTTTTATGCTCGTAAAAACACAGCAGTGGTTAACGGTACAAGTACGAGCACTGAAAGTCGATATTAACCAAACCAGAATCGGTTATAATGCCACTCGTACTTGTGCGAAGTACGACGCATTTGACACCTGGTGCATCATTTAATCTGACTGTAAACATAACAATTGCTCTATTCATGTGTGTATATTTTTAAAAGATCAATTTATTGTGCCCGTATCAGACAAAAAGAGTAATCCAACGTTGCTTTCAATATAATTTCCTGTGATTATAAAAAAAAAAACAGTAATACAAAATGTTAACCACTTTATGTGTGCCCTGCGATTGTTTAGCATCCAGTTCAGAGTGTAACTTGCACAGTAGTGCCTGGTATTACAGCTGGGATAGGCTACATCTAATCAAAATATGTTATTCGTCTTTGGTGAACGCACCAAGACCGCATGCATACGCAGTGGAATTTATGAATGTCATTAATAATTTCTTCATTCTTTTTTTTCTTTTCATATTCATGAGTGTTTTCCACCAGGGAACAGTTGAACCAATGTGCTGATACCATGGTGGATAATCGCTATGCCACAGCACTGGTCATTGGCTCCGTGCTGAGCCTGCTGGCCACCGTGTACCTTTCCGTGGCCGTGGCAACCCAGCATTGGTACGAGTACAGCATCCCACCTGGCGCACATGATGGAATCAACGCCTCATTGTTGGGTGACGTTCACTCTGTCGACGGCGACTTTGATGAAAAGGCATCCAGCGAGAACTTCTATCACCTCAATGGCACCCTGGGACTGTGGTGGTGGTGCATCCTGGTGCCTGGCCAGTCCCACTGGTTCAAGGAACCAGGTAGTGTTCATTAGAAACATGGGCTTTATGAATTCTTGGTTTTAGCTTTGATAGAACTATGTAGCCTTTACCTGTCAACCAATGTCTGATGACTTTTATTTGTATTTATTTTTTTAACATTTCCTTCAGATCCCAAGTTTATGAAGCACTGTGAGCGCTTCACACCTCCTCGGAAGTTCTTGCCAAGACACGATCAAACTGGAAACCATGACAGTGAAGAGGACCTGCTAAGGACATGTAAGTTTGATGCAAATTGTATCTTTTGAGAATTGCATTTTGTGGTTCCCTTTTTGGTCTGGAATGCTAGCTACTAATGCATACCTGCCAACTACTCCGGTTTTGCCATAATGAGTATGGTTTTCATTATCCCATTGTGGGTTACGGTTTATAAATGAAAATTACGGTTTCCAATAAAAACAATAAGTAAAAAAATCATCAAAATAGTAAATACCCAACGTTCTTTCAAAACACGAGATCGCTAAGTACCGTATCTAAATTTAGAACAGGCGATCGGCTCAGTGCCCTCTGCTAACTTCCTTTAGTGTGCGTTCCATGGGTCATTCCTGGAATCGAGAGTCAAGAGTTAGCATTGTATTTATCATTGTCGTGTAATGGCATCTGCCGGGGAAAAAGCAACAAAAACTTTGTTATACAGTTTGTCATTTGAGTGTGTTGATAGCTATTTTTGGGTTCAATCAATGTGCATATTAAAAGTTACGAACGATGTCTTACAATTCATTGTACTTTTCAAACAAGATTGATTATTCAATGTTTGGTTGATTGTAAAATATTCATTTTTTTTGTTTTCTTAAAATAATAGCAAACATTATTTTCATGATTGACAAGTTGAAATATGAATATTTTTTTTCACAAGTATGTCTTTGACATTGATCAACATTTGTATGGTGTTTTTAATGTCATTTTAAGTCTCTGTAATGTTAAAACTCGTTTGGCTTCAGGGGGGATTTTTAAATAAAACAGATTGCGACCCATGCTGCAATGCGTCCAAACCCTTTTTTTGCTTCTGAACAAGGACTATCACTGGATTTTGATGGTTGGGGAACTTCTATGAGTCCTTTTCTTGGAAATCATCAAGCATCGTTACCAGTTAACTCAAATGCTGCCATAATTTCTGGAGCCCAAAGCGGTCCAACAATGAAGATGCTCAATTCAAAATTCTGATTTGCTTGAGGAGAGCCGTAGCAATGAGGGTTCGCCGACGACACCAACTAAATAAGTAAATCCGATTTCCATTCCTCATTTCTAATGGTTTAAATGTTGCTCCAGACTTGTGGAGGTCCCAGTTTCTCCTCCCTTTGGTCTCTCTGACATTGGTGTTCCTGAGTGGCCTCGTGGGCATCTGCGCTTGCCTCTGCCGCAGCTTCACACCCACTCTGGTCGTGGGAGTGCTGCATCTTCTCGCAGGTAAGCAAGGCTGCGCTCACGGGGAAGTCGCGGGATTTTATGATGTTGATTGATTGGTTAATTTATATGTTATTGGCCGCTGACATGGGCCGTCTACGCTAATAACATGGCTGTGAATACATCGATAGGTTGATTTCACTAGTGTATATCGAACTGGGAGTAGATATCAACTGATGTGAGGTCAATATGAAGGCAGTCATTCTACCAACTCCCTCAATTGTCTTACCAAAAATTACCTATATAGCTAGCTAGCTAGCCACCTAGCTATCTATCTAACTTATCCTGTGACTGTAAAGTGACCTTGAGAGTTTTGAAAGGCTTTTAAATGAAATGTATTATTATTATTAGTAGTAGTAGTAGTAGTAGCTATTATTTCTATATTTGAGTTACTTCCAGGTTGAGTGAATGCTGGCGGGCTTGGCTGCCGCTGCTGCAAAACTTATCCTGTGACTGTAAAGTTACCTTGAGAATTTTTAAAGGCTATAAAATAAATGAATAAACTAAATGTATTATTATTATTATTATTATTATTATTATTATCAGAATCAGAATCATCTTTATTGCCAAGTACGTAGAACACAAGGAATTTGTTTCCGGTCGAACATTATATTTTTATATATATTATTATATATAATATTATTATTATTATTATTATAAAAAGGACACAGGTGTCCAAGTCAAGGCCCGGGGAGGGAGGGGGTTCATATCCGGTCCCCCACATCGAATTATGTGGTCCACGAGAGCAAATCATGCCTGTCAACTTCAATGTTAAAATCGCGAATGTGCAATAACATTGAGATTTTCCAAGAAATGTGTTACCCTGTTTACATTGACTTGAGCGATCATTGAACAAACAGCAAATTGAACAAACTAGTCGTTCCCCCAATTAGTTTTGCCCAAGTTCCGTGTTTTCCAGTTTATAAGTCGCACCCGCAATGAATGGTTTATTGTCAATTTATTTTCCGCGTACAGTAAAGTCTCGTTATATCGATATCGCTTATATCGATAGTACTGCTTATTACGATACTATTTCTATGAACACAAGGAGAAAATGTACATGCCGCAGGATCAGATATATCGATAGTCCGGTTATGTCGATATTTTTTCCGACTCCCGAGAATATCGATATAACGAGACTTTACTGTATAAGGTTCACCGGACTATAAGGTGCCACCATCAATGAATGAAAAACAATTTATATAATATGTAAATATATCAAAGTTTTCCAAATATAAGGCGCACAGCTTTATAAGGCGCTACATTAGAGGCAGGGGTTACGCACGACTTTTTCTACAGGAGGAAATGGAGTCTGTGGCTGCTGACAGTAGTTGCAAGACCTGTTGTGGCTCAATATCAGAATCAGAATCATCTTTATTGCCAAGTATGTAGAACACACAAGGAATTTGTTTTTGGTCGAACACGCTGCACTAGTATCATCAAAAAAATTGCAAAGAGGCAGTATACTGTTCAATTTGGGCTACTGTTCAAAGAGTTAATGGCTTGGGGGAAGAAGCTGTTTAAATGTCTGCTGGATTTGTTGCACTTGGATCGATAGCGCCTGCCTGAGGGGAGTGGCTGGAAAAGGTGGTGGGCAGGGTGCGGAGGGTCCAGTATGATTTTCCGCACCCTAGTTTGGATTCTTGCAGTGTGCAAGTCCTCGAGAGTGGGTAGGGCGGTACCAATGATTTTTTCTTCACATATTCTTCACATACAAGGCGCATCGTCATATAAGGCACAGGGTCATCTTCTTAAGAAAAGTAAGGCTTTTGTGTGTGCCTTATACACCGGAAAATACGCTAATTATACAATTTGATGAAAGATGCGATTTGATGAACCGTTTACTCTGTCTTTGGTGTCGTAACAGTCCTCCGAGGGCCCGCAACAGAAATGATTTTGATACCTCTGAATTCGGAAATGAGTCCCTGCACTTTAAAAATGGATCGAAAGGAGATCAAATACCAACGAGAATGGCTTTCAATATGGAACTACACAGCATAGGTCTATAAAAGGAAGAGCAAAGAACAACAATGTCATTTCTTGCGTGCGAGGAGCCCAACAATGCAAATATGGAAAATCCCCCTTATCCCCTCTGGGAGGATGTCCGCAATCGAACAGTCAATGTGGCGACGCCCCCCCCCCCCATTGCTGACATGCCTCCTCTTCCTCGTCAGCTCTGTGCTGTCTGGGCAGCGTGTGCTGCTTCCTGGTCGGCTTGGAACTCCTCCACCAGTACGCCAAACCGCCCGAGTCATCTCTGGGCTGGTCCTTCTACCTCGCCCTCATCTCCTTCCCGCTCCAGATGATGGCGGCCGTTTTGTTCCTCTGGGCGGCACGTAGCCACCGTATGAACTACTCGCGTATGGTTGCCTATAGGGTGGCTTAAACGTGGCCACTGAGAACAATCGAAATCAATAAAGTACATTTGTAGCGAGTTATTCTAAGTACTGACAATAGCCATGACGCACCATCCGTTTGTGGTATCACTTATTTTTTGCATTTAAGTGGCCTTTTCTCCCACACTCGATTATGTATTACTTATAGTTTTGCTGTGGGGATTGGCTTCTTTTAACTCATTCACTGCTAGACCATATACAAAAATGTGTCCACCCCAGTGCCAGGGTTTTTGTCGTGATCACTCAACTTGCAAGACCCACAGAATATTGAGTTTTAGGACTACATAAACATTCAATGCAGTGTAAGAAACCTGAGGACTCTCTTTTATCATCAGAAAAAAAAGAGTTAATTCCTAAATTATATGGGTCTGGTGTGATCAGAGCTTGAAATGAGGGTGGCTGTACAATTCCACTCCAGTGCCAGGGTTTTTGTCATTCTCACTCTAATTCCAGGACCCACAGAATATTGAGTTTTAGGACTACATAGACATTCAATGCAGCATAAGAAAGCTTAGATTATCTTCATTCATCAGAAAAAAGTGTTAATTCCTAAGTTATATGGGTGTGGAGTTATATGATCTCGAAATGGGGCGGCTGTCCGAAATACAATACATAAGTGTTGATTTACATAACGTGTTAACAACAGATGAAGCTGGAACAAAGCGTTAATATGGACAAAAGACAAATGCTGCCCCCTCATGGGAGGGCAAAACATTGCCAGAGGTCCGACCAGCGCTTTATCAGCACCCCCCTCCAAGAAGAAAAACCTGAACAAATTCTGGAATGGCGCTCTCCGTCATGCTTTTCAATTCCCGAACAAAAATTCGGGAATGGCAGTGAATGAGTTAATTGCCAGGTCACTGCTGCTCATCACCTTGCCATTAATGTTTTTTTTTTAAATATCATTGTCTGTTTCGCAATATCTCAGCCATTTGCTTAAAAGTTTGTCGACTGCGTGTGTCGTGTTGACAAAATGTCTCTCGCTTGAATTGTAACCACTTGTTGCTGCGCTTGATGTTTGTGCTGGTTCATCTCAATCGTTTATCGTGATTATCGTCCACGTGATCATTCACTTTTGTTAAAAAAAAACCTCGGGCATTCTCAAATGTAGTTAGATCTGTGGATTTTTTTTTTTTTTAAAGAGGCTCAAATTTTGTACATGGGGAAAAAATGGTGATCTTGGTTTTCTTTTTTGGGCTCAGAAATAAACGTTGACTATGCAGTTAATGCCTACCTATCCAGCCATTTTCTAATCCATTTATCCTCATGTCGGTGGAAGGGCATTCTGCAGCCAAAAATTGTCTTAGTAAAAAAAAAAATAATAATAATAATAAATCGCCATTCACATAGTTAAAAAAAATCCAGAAACCATTCACATGTTTACTTTGATTCAGTTTGAAATTGTTTTATTAACAAAAAAAAATCACAATTTGCACTCGGTTTAAAAAAAACCAAACCCAGAAACCATTCACATAAATGTTTACTTTGATTCTATTCAAAATTGTTTTTGTAAAAAAAAAAAATCTCAATTCACATAGAGTAAAGTCTCGTTATATCGATATAACCGGGACTATCGATATATCCGACCCTGCGCGCATGTAATTTTCTCCTTGCGTTCATGGAAATAGTATCGTAATAAGCGGTATATATATATCGATATAACGAGACTTTACTGTAGTTAAAAAAATCCAGAAATCATTCATACGAATTTTTAGTTTGACTCAGTTAGAAATTCTTTAATTATTAAAAAAAAAATCACAATTCACAGAAGAAACCATTCACATAAATTTTTACTTTTCATTCAGTTCAAAATTGTTTTAGTAAAAAAATTATAATTCACATAATTAAAAACATCCAGAAATTATTCACTTAAATTTTTACTTTGATTTAATTTGAAATTGTTTGAGTAAAAAAAAAAATCACAATTCACAAAATTTAAAAAAAACAGAAATCATTCACTTACATTTTTACTTTGATTTAATTTGAAATTGTTTGAGTAAAAAAATCACAATTTACCTTCAGTAAAAAAAATCAAAAAATGATTCACATAATTTTTTACTTCTCATTAAGTTTAAAATTGTTTTCGTAAAAAAAAAATCGCTTCAGTTAAAAAACAATCCACTGGAATTTAAACAGCATTGAGCAACAATACACGGCATGCTAATTCAAGTCAGGTTTCAGGCATTAAACGTGACCATCATAAAGCAGAAAGCTTGAATTCTATTGATATCTTCAGAATCAGAAAGTTTTTAATCGTCCCACAATGGGGAAATTTGCCCATTGAAATCTTTAATTGCAGTTTAGAAAAAAAGAATAAAACCAACACCTTTCTAAAAATGACATTCTACTTACAACCTTCTGCTGTCGATGAAAATTGCAGTCAAAGTGACCAAACCCAGAAAGCGTCGAAATTGCTGTTGACGAAAACATCTGTCGTCCACTCTGCGCGGCTCTTATTCCTCCCACGTAATATGAATCAAAATTTTGATGAATTGAAAATTTTAATTCATTAACTGCCAGGCGATGTGCACAAATGTGTCCACTCCATACGATATTGAATTTTAGGACTACATAAACATTCAATACAGTGTAAGAAACCATAAGCTTCTCTTTTTTCATCAGAAAAAAAAAGTTAATTCCTAAGTTGTCTGGGTCTGGGCAAAATACAATACAATACATATTGATTTATATAGCTCTTTAACAACAGCTGAAGCTGGAAGAAAGAGCTAACATGGACAAAAGCCAAATACGCCCTCTCGTAGAAGCTAAAAACACTGCCAGAGGACTGATCAGCGCTTTATCGGCATCCCCACCAAGAAAAAACAAAACCCGAACAAATTCGGGAATGGCGCTCCACGTTACACTTTTCAATTGCAGCAAATGAGTTAATTGCGAAGCAAAATTTTGACATGAGCTTGAACTGATTCAGAATTTTTTTTGACTGTACAATGTCGTCCGAATCGTTCATACACAGATTCAAAGCCAAGAGCTTGCAACGGCGATTTCATTTCCAGATCAGCTGAGCGGTTTCTTCTCTTCATCATAAGTGCAATTCCAAAATTATTCAATCACCCGTCATCGATGTAAATTGTATAATTTGAAATCGCCCGCGTCAATCGCTCATCAATCCTTTATCACGCCAATGGACGGGATGCTGATACTGGTCTTGCGAGCTAACTGGAAGGCAATATTCTTCTCATAGTAGGCACATTCATTCACAAAAAAAGGGTAGGCCTCCTCTCCCTCGTACTTGACCGCCTCCCCATTAAACGACTGGAAAATGGGATCCCCGGGACGGAGAAGCTTGAAGTCGTTGTCCTGCAAAAACTTAGAATTAAACACCCATAAAGGACAACCGACGCCTCTGGACAAGTTGTGTCCGTAATTTGTACAATCACTTCAAATGACTTATAGCATATAGCTATATTTTACGTTTTAAGACTCGCGCTGAATATTCAGAAAGTTTTCGAGTTGATGACGATGCCTGAAGTCATGTCACATCTGGAACACCCCTGACCGTGAAAGCGACACACAATGCATTTTGGGTACTTTGTTTGGTCTGAAAATTTCGTGTTGATTCGTGTTGACGGTGCAGACAAATCAGCCCATTTCCAACGCAGCTTGAGCGCCATCTTGTGCATTTTCTGGGACGCTACATTGGAGTCCTGACGGCTTGAATTGATCCGAAAGGACTTCTTTAATCGATTGCAAACATTTATGCTTTCCTCTTCAGAACTATTTGAATCATATTCATAACTGGATGAGCAAAAAGAAAGCATCTTCTCCGAATCTGAAGCCATTGTTTTGATTCTCCAGCAAGGCAGGACGTCCTGGCATGACGTCACGAACAAGGGGGCGGGACCTTCTGAAACTCGCCATCTCTGAGGTCATTTTGAAGTACTTTTAGGACACTTAAGTCCTTTTTATTGGTGTTTTGCATTTGACTAAAAATATCGTCCTGCGTGTTTTGGGTAATGTATTTTAGATGCTATAAAACGTTTTTCTGATGTCAGTTAGGAAACAAAAAAATGGTGTCGGTTTTCCTTGAAGAACACACACCTCCAGAATAGAACGCCGCTGCGTAATCGCTAATATAGGTAGTAAACTGATCTTCACCTGCAGCTTTGGGTGAACGACAGCCGTGATGTCATTGGTGCTCGGATCTCTCGGGTAATCGAGGGAGCCGGTTTGACAAAAGGCCTCCACTTCACCGCCCTCGAACATACATCCTGTCAAATGGAGGACAGCCTGGGTTAACTTGAGTCTGGGAGACAATTCGGTGGTCATGTGGAATTGGAAAAATAAGGTTGAAGAGAATCAAGTCAACGTATGATGAGAACACAAAAAGAATCATCATAAAAATAATCATAACAATCCATTTAAATTGCCGTCAATCTCTTCACTAACAAGACGATGGACCTCACTAAATACAATTAGATTAGATAAAATTAAAAAATTCACAATTCACAGGAGCGAAGTTATGAAAGAGGAATAATAACTAATATTTTTTTTAATAACTTAATTTACTTTAACTATTTTTTTTTACTTCAAGATAGCACGACGTGAGTGGCTGCCTTTAGAGCAGCTCCTGTATTTTGTTTTTGCTGCTGTGAAATGTACATTTCTCCACTTTTAGACAAATAAACGCTCATCTAATCAAATAAAAACATTCCATGAACCTCACTTATTAAAATCAGATTATATTAGATTAACCTTTATTAATTTTGCACTGGAAAATTCACACTTCACAGCAACAAAGTTATGAAAGAGAAAAATAATAATAATAATCCATTTTAACCTGGCGTGAGTCTCTTCACTCACAAGACGATGAACCTCACTCATTAAGATTAGATTAGATTAGATTAGATTAGATTAGACACTGATGCGTATGTGGAACTGTCACGGCTTGGAATTGAAGCGAATTTACGTGGGACAGGAGATGTGAGACAATGTCTTTTCCGACAATGGATGCTACAGCTTCGTGTTTGCTTTCAACATTTAGCTTGTAGCAGACGCTACGTCTCTGATCCACTGGTGAAAAGGATACTTTGATCCTATCCTCTTTTCATTTATGATTCGTGATTTAGTTTTTTTGTTGTTGTTTTGACTTCAAGGTGGCGCCGCGAGATAGCCTTTCCAGCAGCTCCTGTTTTTTTGTTTTTCTACTTCTTCCTTTCCTTTCCTCTTATTTCATCACTTTGCTGCTGTGAAATGTAAATTTCCACTGTGAGAATAATAAAAACTAATCCAATCCAATTAGATTAGATTAACCTTTATCAATCTCACAGTGGAGAAATTCGCAATTCACAGCAGCAAAATTATGAAAGCTGAAATGAAAAGGAGTAGAAGTGTCCACTTTTGTGACTCCAAAATATGGCTTATTTCCCTAATCTTTTTTTTTAACTATATTCATAATTGTAATATTAATGACAATAATCTATAAAGTAATATTATTTCACATAGTATTTACCAAAGATCATGCAAGTGAGTCACTGCAACACTTGACAGACAAAATTACTTCTCGCTCTCATGTCTGGAATTTTTTGGGGGGAGTTAAATACAAACTTTTTCAAACATTTTCATTTCACTTTTTGTTTAGCGGCGTTTTCAACCTTTGTCATCACACACTCCCCCCATTCACTTTAATATAACAATTTCATTCATGTAAATGTACGGATAGTTTTCCCCTTGTGATTCTAACATATACATTCCTTACTGTGATTTTCATTCTTACCATTTTTTTTTAGCATTCAATTAGATGCACTCACCAGAATTAAATTTTTCAAGCCAATCCATAATGAGGTCCAGCGTTTCCATCACCATGTTGTAAATGTCCGCTCTGATCACACCGGTGGGTTGAGGTCCGACCTCCAAGGCTATTCACAACAAAAGACACACAACCGGAGTTGTTTTGAAACCGGACATTGAAATCCATGAAATTCCAGTTTTTTAGGATTAAAAAAAAAGTTGTTCCTGGAAAATTATGCCTCTCAGAGACATGGACATGCACACACTTACTGAATCCATGTTTGGCCACGGCTTCGAGTGAGTAAGCCTCCGGAAGTGGTGTGTCCAACTGGATTGCTCTCACAGGCCCAAATGATACTTTACTCTGACAAAAAAAAACATGTAACTTTTTTTTGGGACTGAGGTGTACACTGTAACTGTGCAAAAAGGTTTAATAAAAAACTGTACATAGTGCAAGTATCAATGAAAAGGCATATTGATATATGTAGCTGCATCGTATCAACATAAGGTGGCTGTGCAATTACAGTACAACAGTCCAGATTGTTGTTTTTTTCACACAATAATAATAATACAGGTACTACTCAGAAAATGTGAATATCGTGAAAAAATGCATTAATTTAAGTCATTCAACTTCAAAGGTGAAATGAATATATTATTGAGACTCATAACATGCTTTGCAGAATATTTAAAGCTTTTATTTGTTACAATTTTGATTTTTATGGCTTACACCTTATGAAAACCGCAAAATCAGTCTCCAAAAGTGTGAATATCATTGCTGACATTGTATTTATTTTAACTTCCTTTTTCTGTTTATTTCATGTGATATTCTAATTTTTTGAGACTCTGATTCAGCTTTTGTTAAAGCCCAATATAAATCAATATGTATTGTATTGTATTTTGCAGTTTTTGGCGGCTAATCAAAATTCTAACAAATAAAAGCTTGAAATATCTTGCAATGCATGCTATGAGTCTAAATAATATATTCATTTCACCTTTTAAATTGAATGACTGTATTTTCTGGAATATAAGGGGCACCTTCAATGAATGACATATTTTAAAACATTTTCCATACATAAGGCGCACCGGATTATGAGGCGCGTGGTCAGCTTTTGGAAAAATATTTTCTTTTAGGTGCGCCTTATAGTGCAGAAAATACGGTACTGAACTTTTTCACAATATTCAAATTTTCTGAGTAGTACCTGTAACCACTGCCCCACCCTAAAAAAAAAGAAAATATAAGAAGCTGTTCACCGTAGTAACCGCTGTCCATGAAAGGGTTTAAAAAAGTCCAATCTTTTCGTGAGGAAGTATAAAAAAAATAGAATGTGATTACATAAATGGCAAGAGGAAGTCAGCCACCATTTTAAATATCTCAGGATATCCAATCCGCGCCCCACCGAATAAAATGTTCTTGTCCCTCCAGTGAAAAGGTTTTAAAAATATGCGTGTAAAGTCATTTCTATTGACCACATGAAGATGCTTTTTTTTTTATCAAAATATGGCGTCACCCCTCCAAAATTGATGAAAAGGAGAAAACTATATCATTTTACCTGGATGTATTTGAAAATATGCAGAGTGATCCAGTCAAAGCGATAAAAAATGAAGCACACGCCCATGTTAGCGGTGGTGTTATGGAGGTCGCACAGGACGTCCACGGCTTGTTGGCTTCCTTTGGGGCCAAACAGAGCGTTCAACTCGTGAGCTCGCTTGATCTCGTACGGCGAGGAGGCCGTTAAAGGCGCACTGGAAATCCCAAAAACATAACAGGTTTTATTTTTTAACAGCGTCAAAATATTCAAAAGGCCATCCAATTTCAAACGTACCTCAACAAAGCATCTGTGAAGCAACGATTGAGATCTTTGTCGATATAACGTCGACATACTTTAACGGCCTCCGGGTTGGAGAGGATTGTGGTTCGGGTGGCGGAGCCGATTTTATCAACCTTCTTTTTCGCCATTTCTTGCACGACGTACACCCCCGTCATTTCATTGCCGTGCGTACCGCCGCTGATGACAATGCGGGACACCGCGGGCAAAAACAGGCGCTCCATCTGTCCACAACATAAGATGATCAGAATAATCTTTATTGACAAGTAAAGCAAACGCAAAGCTGTAACATCCATTGTCAAAAAGAAGTTGTCTCCTGTCGGTAAATCTGCTTCAATTCCAAGCCGCGACAGTTCCGCATACACATCGGCGCTTTGCACTGTTGCCATTCAAAAGTCAGATCACAGATTGAACACTCAGTCAGTTAAAGGACAACCGACACCCTTTTTTTGTTTCCTAACTTACAACAGAAAAATGTTTTATAGCATCTAAAATACCCAAAACACGCAGGCTGATATTTTTAGTCAAATGAAAAACACCAATAAAAATGACTTCAAAATGAATCCGGAAATGGCCAGTTTCAGAAGGTCCCACCCCCTTGTTCGTGACGTCACGCCAAGATGTCTTGCCTTGCTCGAGAATCAAAACATCGGCTTCAGATTCGGAGAAGATGCTTTCTAGTTACTCATCCAGTTATGAATATGATTCAAATAGTTCTGAAGAGGAAAGCATAAATGTTTACAATCGATTAAAGAAGTCCTTCCATCTCAATTCGAGCCGTCAGGACTTCAATGTAGCGTCCCGGAAAATGCACTAGATGGTGCCCAAGCTCCGTTGGAAATGGGCTGATTTATCTGCTGGGAATTTGTGTCAACAAGTATCAAATAGTAGTCTTGGTGCAACACACAACGATTCACCATCGCGTTATTTATGTGTTTTCCTTCTGGTTTCGCCATCAACACGGATCGACACGAAGGTGTCAGACCAAACAAAGTACCCAAAATGCATTGCGTCTCGCTTTCTTTGTCAGGGGTGTTCCAGACGTGACGTCACTTCTGGCATCGTCATCAACTCGAAAACAAGACTTCCTGAATATTCAGCGCAAGTCTTAAAACGTAAAATATAGTTGGAATATTTGTAAAATATGTTCAGTAGAAGTCATTTGAAGTCATTTTACAAATTATGGACACAACTTGTCCGGAGGCATCTGTTGTCCTTTAACCTAACCTAACCTCACCTAACATACATGTTTTGGAATGTGGGTGGGAACCACAGGAAAATGCACATTTCCCCATGGTGGCACTATTATATAAACGCTTTCTGAACTGAACTGAAGTGAAAATCTATGCGAAGGCTGAGAGAATACGTTCACTCCACACCAAGATTCCAGCCGTGACCCCCACCCCCTTCTACATGCGACCAAAGGCAATCCATTAAGCCATCCACTTGAACGCGTGACCCAGATTGAGGTTGAAGGTTAAACTTCAGACTGTGCCGTTTGTCTAGTTACCGATTGTATTTATTTTGAAGCGAGACTTTGGCTGAGACTTGTCTCAAGTGTTTTGTCTCGTATTCCACCACGCTTGTCGCACTCCACTTCGGACGAACCCCCTCGCGAGAATGTTGTCAAACGCCAATACTTGTTCTTCCAGTCCTATTAGCGACAGTGGACTGCTGGTATCTTTAAAGGGGGGGCTGACATGGGCGGGGGGTTGGCAAAGTAAATTGGCCCCCTTTTTTAAAAAAAAAACATTATTTTGCACTCCTTTACAAAGTTATGTGTGATATTCGCCCCAAGATCATCAGAATCCGAAAGTCTTTAACTCATTCACTGGCAGATGATGTGCAAAAAATGTGTCCACTCCAGGGCCGAGGTTTTTGTCATTGTCACTTGTATTCCAGGACCCTCAAAATATTGAGTTTTAGGACTACATCAACATTCAATGCAGCGTAAGAAACCTTAGACTCTCTTTTTTCCATCAGAAAAAAAAAAACGATTTAATTCCTACAATGATATGGTCTGGAGTTATATGAGCTTGAAATGAGGGTGGCTGTCCAAAATACAATGCAATGCATGCATATTGGTTTATACAGGGCTTTAAAAACAGCTGAAGCAGTAACAAAGCGCAAATATGGACAAAAGGGAAATACTGCCACCTTTGTGAAGGGAAAAATATTGCCAGAGATCTGGCCAGCGCTTTATCGGCACCCAAGCAATGAAAAACAAATATATAGTACACAGGTGTCAAAGTCAAGGCCCGCGGGCCAAATCCGGCCCGCCACATCATTTTTTTCGGCCCGCGAAAGCAAATCAAACTTGTTAAATTTCATGATGATTGCTAAAATCTGAGCCAAAATTTCATATTTTTGGATGTCAACCACAATAAAAGTCATTATTCTTGACTTCAGATTTGAAAACGAGTTATTCATTAATTTGCTGTGTGCTCTATATGTAATATTTGAAGGGATTTAAACATTGTAATGGGTTCCCCAAATTCATAACGGCCCTCGAGAGGAAACCATAACTACAATGTGGCCCGCGGCAAAAAATGACTTTGACACCCCTGATGTAGTATTTTCAATTGCCAAATAATTTTTTGACAGTGGCAGTGGATGAGTTAATAGTCCCACAGTGGGGGAAATTCATAATCTACAACAGCAACATTGAAAGGGAGGGCTGGTGCTGGTGGTTGGAAAAGAAAAGAAACAAAGTATTGCATTTACATCTCAGTCGTACCCGAGTGGTCCATCGATGAAAAGGTCATCTGTACTTCTTTATAGAAGTACAGATGACGGCTGAAGAAACCTTTTCATTTATTGCACGTCCAAAAAAAAAAAATACAAACAAAATGAGAGGACATCACTTTGTCACATAAACTGACATGTTGTCGTTCAAGTGCAGATCGTACAGAAATTTCATCTCATGACCATTACCAAGAAATGAAAAAAAAAACCCGGAACCAACACACACACACACACACACACACACACACACTTTAGGTGTGGTACAGCTTTTTTAAGTGTGTGTGTGTGTGTATGTGGTACTGATGAAAATTCCCTCCTGGGTGAAAATCTGTATGTATGTGCAATATATGTTCCATATATGTGTGGCATCATGCGGAAGTGCGCTTTTCAACCCTTTGATGTGAGCTTGACTCATTCCCACGCAGGCCGAGGGTATATAAGTAGCCAGCGTGGGACAGAGAGATTGGGGGGGAAATCACGGGACAGAACCATTCGGACTCAGACTCAGACATACACGCAACTCGCAGAGACCCGCACAGCGTTGGATGGAGTTTCACAGCACGACTTGCTCGACTTGCTCCACGCCATGATCAAGCTCTGGGATACATCTACGTGTCACTTGCCTGGGAGATCTGACAACAAACCTACTTACGATTAAAGAGAAACACCAAACTCTTTATTTGCTACACACACAGAGACAGACACACACACACACACACACTCTCTCCAATAGACTGCATTGGTCCTCTTTAACTTCCAAGCGCTTGAATTGTTTGAATGTTGAGTTGGACCCCATCCAGCTGACATGCACAACACTACAAAACCACCCTTCCCTGCTGCACACCAGGCATAAAACCCAAGTAGAATTATTATATTTTTTTACTGTCACACACAATAAAATCCCTACACCATATTTACCTTACCTGTGTACCAACAACCAGCTTTGTAACCCAACGGCGGTGTTTTGTTGACGATTAATCTTCACTGTTAGCGTCTCAAAGCAGTTTGCATGCTGCTTAGAAAACAAGCAGGGACTCAATCCTTGGCCGTTTACAGTTCTGCGATCCAGTCCGCCCATTTGTGGGTTATGAAGGCCCTCCTCTCGCAGATCACATTTCACTTTGTGATGTAAGAGGAAGTACACACGCTCACTGTCTCCTATTAAAACCCAGAGGAGCCGCTCCGGGACGTTGCGTTAATAAATTACGGCCGTGACTTGACAGGGTGTAAACAACTGCATTGAAGCAATAAGTACTTTTGAGTACTCAGTACTCAAACTTTACTCAGTTTGAGTAAATGAAGAACTTTTGAGTTCTTAATTTATAGACTGCATTCCATGCAGAGAAGTTAGATCGGTCTTCTTTTTGAAAAATTATGTATTTTTTTTCTTCTTCTGTATTTATGACCTAAAATGCCACCCTTCCTCCACAACATATTTACTGGATTTATGACTTTAATGCGACATTATCGTAGGTTTGGACTCAAAATTGAATTAAGTGTCTTACTGCCATCGAAACAGAACTCTGTCATTAATCAAGGACTCACTGTATCTTTTGATCTGTCTCAGAAACAGGGTTGGGTGTAACTTAAAGGGCAACCGACGTCACTTTTTTGTTTTTTAACTGACATCAGAAAAACGGTTTATAGCATCTAAAATACCCAAAACACGCAGTATGATATTTTTAGTCAAATGCAAAACACCAATAAAAATGACAAAGTGTCCAAAATCTGCAAAAATTGAGCTGCGAATTGGGCATTTTCAGAAAGTCCCGCCCCCAGTTCGTGACGTCACACCAATACGTCTTGCATTGCTGGAGAATAAAAACAATGGCTTCAGATTCGGATAATATGCTTTCTTGTTACACATCCAGTTATGAATATGATTCAAATAGGTTTGAAGAGGAAAGCCTACATGTTTGCCATCAATCAAAGAAGTCCTCCCGTATCAATTCCAGCCATCAGGACTCCAATGTAACATCCCACAAAAGAGGCAGAAAAATGGCGACCAGCTCCTGTGAGGAATGAATCAGCCCGTTTCCACAGGATGATAAATTCCTTCCATGGAGCTTGTACTCCCTCTTCTGGCGGCTTTTGGGTGCGACACAAGGTTTTCAAACCAAACAGTACGGCAAAATACATTGACGTGATGGAAGGACGCTACAATGCGTCTTTTTTTATGGTCAGGAGGCGGTCCTTTACTGACATCACGTACGGACTCGTGACCAACTCAAAAACAAGACTTCCTGAATGTTCAGCGCGAGTCTTAAAACGTAAAATATAGCTATATGCGGTGGAATCTTATTAAAATACGCTCAGTAGAAGTCATTTGAAGCCATTTTACAAATTATGGACACAACTTGTCCGGAGACGTCGGTTGTCCTTGAAACATACATTCCATATAAAATATAGCACTGACCGTTCGGAACACAGTGTTTCATTCGTAAGTTGGGGTGTGTCTGTGTTCATAAAGTTTCTGCTTTTACAAAGAGAAATAGTTGATTGTCTGTTCATGATGGAATTACTGCTTGTTCATTTTTTTCAGTTGAAGAAATGCACTTTTTCATTTTACCACCAAGACTATTGCAATAGCTCTCCGCATGATGCAACATCATTCAAACGTCCTCACCCTGCAACCCCCATTGAGATGAAACAACACCTGATTTATTCATGTGACATCCAAGAGGAATTGGGAGTGCCGTGAAAGAACTTCAGAGGCCGTAACCTTTTTGGCAATGGGAGGGGAGGGGAACAGAACGGCGACATTTGAGCTCGGGTGTAGCCCATTCAAGGTAATGAGGTCTTGCTGAGAGGAAAACACACTTTTTGACCTTTTTTGCATGTGTGTTTTTCACTTAATGGCAGGAGTGGCTCTTGGTCTATGCTGTCAATCATTGTGCGACCACAAAGTTGTGGTTGAGGATATTTCGGCCTTTTCCGCGATCCGCCGGAAAGTGCCGAAAGAGATAATCGAATATTCATTTACCCATGTTGCATTGCAGTATTTACCAATGTAAATATCCGCCATGTTGAATACATGGCGGATGTTTGTGAAATGTGGAGCGCGAGAACAGGAGTAAAACGCTAAAAGACATTAAAAACAGGAAGCAAACAAACACATTCTCGTTTTTTTAGAAACAATCGAATAAGTCTGCGGGACGTAGTGAGAATTCCTTACAGCAAACTGCTGCTGATGATTCGAATTGAGTGGATAATGAGAATGATGTCAGAGCTGTTGCAGCACATTGGAAATGTTCATAGCAAAGGAATTTGTTTCAGTAGACAAGTAAGAAATCTTATGCTAAATCTGTTGTCTGTCTTTTCTGTAATACTGTAGAATATCAAAATAGCACATGATTAATTATGTAGTAACTAAATAAAATTGAAAATATTTATTTTATGTATGAAGAAATTATTTGACTTGAATTAAAATTGTTGAGATATTCAATTCAATATATACAATTTTTATAATATTGTATTTTTTTTTCTTTCCATGCAATACAATATATACAAATTTATTTTGGTTTATTTCAGTTTAGTATACACGTACTTCGGTAATCTAGTTAAATCGGACCCCATCAATTTTAGAATTTGACCCCCTTTTCAGACACAAGGGGGCCAATTGGCCCCCTTTTTTTAATTTCCCAGATGCCTCCCTGCGATTGCGAATTGTGCAAATGTTAGTTTTGTGAAGAAGTCGTCTTGCTGTCAAATGAAAATAAGAATTAATTGAATCACATGGGTTGTAAATGCATTCAACGGGCAGGTTATTTAATATAATGATCATTTCATGATTCGAGGCTCACACCCCATTCCCGAAGGAGGGGTTTGAGTGTACGTGATTTGAAGTGGCACCATTAGGGACCCCGCACTTGTGGTCTATCGATTGAGCATCCTCCAGCAGGAATGTCCTCCAGCTCCGACCAGAACGCCTCCGTGTCAAACCGAAGCCCCCCGGCTGCTAGCCAGTTCGTGCAGCCGGCGTGGCGAGTGGCGCTGTGGGCCGTAGCTTACTGCGCCGTCCTCTGCGTGGCCCTGCTGGGCAACGCGGTGGTCATCTGGATCATCTTGGCGCACAAGCGGATGAGGACCGTCACCAACTGTTTCCTCCTCAATTTGGCCGTGTGCGACGCGTCCACGGCCGCGTTCAACACGCTCGTCAACTTCATCTACGCTGCCCACGCGGATTGGTACTTCGGGGCGCTCTACTGCACGTTCCACAACTTGTTCCCGGTTACGACGGTGTTCGCCAGCATTTACACCATGACCGCCATTGCTCTCGACAGGTGAGGCAAATAGACGGCACCCGCCACGATTACGCGCTTTGAAGTCGAGGCAACGTTTTACGATTTTAAGAATTGCCTTCGTACTGTAATGTAATATTGTTTATTTTTTGAACACTTTATTTTAAAACTGACATCGTTTGGGCGATGGGCGCTGAAACACCCACGCTGATCACAACAATATAAATTAACATTTATAGCAACAATGTTAGCATAAGAAAGATAGCATGTTGTTTGCAACACAATTCGCTGACACGTTTTGACTCATTTTTAAGTTGGGGGACATTACAAGGGCCAATTAGTTCTATCAACGTATGTATTTATTTTTGGTTAAATGAAGGAAAGCCAACGCAACAAAAGTGATTGAAGTGCTCCGCTTAAAATGGTTTTTTTTATTTGGTTTTTGCCTTTAAAATTACGAGTTAATCGAATAAGTGAATTTTCTCATCTCCAAAATCATCAATCTTCACCAAAAAAACTACATTAGCAACGTTTGTTGAGTTAACCGTCGCATCATCAAAGACAGCCAGCCACTTGAGATCATTATTTGTACAAATAATTTTATGAAAAAAGTATGACATTTGAATGTTGGAAATTCTAATACGCAACTTCAGAAATGTGTTACTTTATTCCTATATTTTGCTTCAAGTGTATGGTTATCCTACATGTGACATCGTATTCATTTAGTTTGATGAAATCCACTTAATTAACCCCATAGAAGTCCAGTAGTGTCCCTTAAGGTGAAATCTAAATCTATTTACCCTGGCCTTGCGTTACAGTTTATACCCTTTTCTGGGATCAAAACTGCATATAGGTTTCCAAACTGAAAGGGAAAAATCTTGGAGGATCAACTCCGAGATATGACTAAATACAGGAATTAGTTTCTGCTTATGGATGCAGGTACATGGCCATCATCCATCCCCTCAAGCCTCGCCTGTCTGCCAAAGCCACTCTGACTGTGATCGTGACCATCTGGAGTCTGGCTGTCATCTTGGCCTTCCCCCTAGGCTACTTTTCCACAATTCGAGCCTTGCCCCGCAGGACGCTGTGCTACGTAGCCTGGCCCCGCATGGCGGATGACCCCTTCACGTGAGCCAAAGAGCAACAAGCTTCCTGAGTTATTCTTTTCGCTTTTCACATACTACATCTAACATTGTGTATTTGTGTGTGCCATCCCAGGTATCACATCATCGTGACTGTTCTGGTCTATGCGGTGCCTTTAGTGGTGATGGCCATTACTTACTCCATCATTGGTGTAACCCTTTGGGGAGGTGAAATCCCAGGAGACACATCGGATAACTATCATAGACAACTGCGGGCAAAAAGGAAGGTACGGTCAAAACATGAGCAACTCCTATTTCAGAAACAGAAAGCAGAAAGCCTTTAATAGTCCCACAGTGTGGAAATTTGAAATCTAGAGCAGCAAAATTGAAAGGGGTTAGAGGGGCGGGGTCGAAAAAAAAAGGGGAAAAAAACGAAGTATTTCATGTCCCCAAAAAAATGACAGAAGACTGAACGGTACAACTGCACAAAAATGTATCATAAAAAGAACTGTACATAGTGCAAAGTATAAAAATACATTATAAAGCATATGTGATATATGTAAATGTATTTACGCAAGGGGGCTGTGCTATTAACAATGTACAAGTCATTTTTTTCATTGCTTTCTCTTCTGAAGAAGGAAAAAAAAAGTGGTTCTGCATTTTTAGCCACTGACCAAATGTTAATTTATACTCCACAATGTTTCATGGAAGAAATTGAAACTAATCAAAATGACATAAAGCAGGGCTGTCAAACTCCTTTTTTTGCCGGGGGCCACATTGTAATTACGGCTTCCTCACAACAAATTAATGAATAACTTGTTTTTTGAAATCTGAAGTCAAGAGTAATGACTATTATTGTGCTTTACATGGGACAATTTGAAATGTTGGTTCGGACTTTAGCAAGCATCATGGCACTTGACATGCTCGATCTGCTTTCGCGGGCCGAATAAAATGATGTGGAGGGCCAGATTTGGCCCCCGGGCCTTGACTTTCACACCTGTGATATAAAGTGAATATAGACCACACTGCTTTTTACATGCCAGCTTTTTCTGATATAAAAAAGTCAGACAGGCTAAATCATTTCAAAACTTTGCACAAGGGGGAATCGACGCACAACAGCCGCAAGTGGTTGTACACAGTGAGGTTGCTATGAGGATTAAGGACAAATCACAGGTGCCGTGATGTAAGAGTCTATCTCGACTGCAGCAGGATTAATATCAAACGGGGAAAATTTGATTCAGAAAAAATGACAAATGCCATAAAGTAACCTGGCAGGCAATTTTGTTGCAGAAACCTTCACTGGAAAACACATCAAGATGAGTTAGTCATCCATTTCTTTCTGTTGAAATATAAGTAGCGGCCCCCTATTTGACACCACAAACGTTTTAGATCAACGCCCACAAATAGAAAAGGCGACAGGTGCAATAGTTTCAAGCTCACCACTGAAGATAAAACACCATCAAAGGCGCAATTAGATGTCAAAATGGAACCCAGGAAAGATTAAAGCGTTTTCGCACATGTCGGGGGAAACAAAGCTGGCATAATGTGTCGGGGCTTTCACTCAGGGTGGAGATGCGTCATCCATGTTGAGCTTGGATGTTTTGGCTTGGTCTCATCTGACCATTGCACAGGACATGAACATTTCAAATTTTATGAGATGTCATCAATGAGGGCCATATCATCTCAGCTGAACTCCCCCCTCAGCGCAGATCGTGAAGATGATGATGCTTGTGGTGGTGACCTTTGCCCTCTGCTGGCTGCCTTATCACGTCTACTTCATGGTGACGGGCCTCAATAAAGGTCTGAGTAAGTGGAAGTCCATCCAACAGATCTACTTGGCAGTGCTATGGCTAGCCATGAGCTCCACCATGTATAACCCGATCATCTACTGCTGTCTTAATAGCAGGTGAGTCCCCCCCACCCCCAACTCCCATATGAAACCACTCACATTCGGAAATCCGACTGACACAGACGAAAAAGAAAAATGGATCGAGATGTTAATCTTCAATCAGGTTTCGAGCCGGCTTCAAACGTGTTTTCCAATGGTGTCCATTCATCCGGATGAGTAGCTATGACGAGCTGGAGCTCCAGAACAGACGTCGCCGCCCACACCGCCAGAGCAGCATGTGTACCCTGTCACACGTGGACACCAGCATCCTGAGCAAGGACAAGAGTGTGTGCTCGCATGGAAATACACGTTGGTCCAAGTCTGAAAGGCGGGCTGATAATAATAAAGAGGGGTTAGCGTGACGGTACTCCACGGTTTGTGAGTGGTTGTGAAACTTTTTGGGTCCGTAGGAGAGATATTTCCCTAAAGTCCCTGTTTAACTATCCATCATTTATTTATGCTTGTGTTTATATAAGTGCAGTGCTAAAGAAGGGAGACTCGCATAGTATTTATTGAAACATGAAAGTTTGAAGGGATAAAGCCACAAATGTGTTGGTCTTATTGTTGTACATTTATGTATAATTTACTGACTTTGGTCTATGTGAAACTTTAGGTAGAATTTTGTGCGGTTGTCATAGTGAACGCTTCAAGACTGCAACTCTGTGTTTACCAATTTCTCAACTGTAACCGTCGTATTAATTCAGTCTTCATTTGCCAAGTAAGTCTAACATATGACGCCAAAATATCTCTACGTAATAAATCTGATATTGTTATAAAGATTTCTTTATTGTTTGTTCAGAAAAAAAACGGAACCCAGATCTTTAGGAAATCGCAAAAATAATAAAAACATCCGTGGCGACAGTACATGAAAACCACAAGCATATTCATAAACGGATACTTCAGAGCATTCAAAATCTAACATTTTCATTATAGCCTGTCAGTTACATTGATACATTTCTTAAAAGCAATAATACATTTCAGCGCACAAAAAGGAAAGAATCATAAACATACTAGCACGAATCGTGTTCAAATGCAACCATTGTTGGACAACGTGTCGTTTTCAAGAGCTGAGATGCTAACGGGGTAGCGTCTCATATAGGGAGAAGGACACCAGCACGATTGCCAGCCACTGGGGGACCCTGACTGCCGGGGCACTGCAAACATAAAAAAATAAGTTTGGATTTGATCAAAACTATGTACGTATCTGTCAACCGGCCTATTCTGTACGATTTGTGCACGTTTTTAGATGTGTACGGCATACAAGAAAGATTGTACGGGAAACGCAAAAATTGTTATATTTGAGAGATTTTCGATTCCATTTTCGTCATTAAATAATGTAACGCAGTCATGTTAATTATAACAAACATTGCTTCTCGTAAAAAGCGAAGTCGACCCCCGAGAAAACAAGTCCTGCGGAAAGTCTCGAGAAGAAACAAAAGTTCCGAATACAATTTCCGGTCAAGTGGAATTTGAAAATTAGTTCAATTAAACATTTTACCATTTTTTTTTCGCCGTCATATTGTGGCGTTTTTGTATAAACATTATACATCGTGAGAACACAAATTGAAATTATTTTTTTGTTTTGGACAAATTGAAATTGTCCACAGCAAAAAAAGGCCACAATGCTCCACAACACAAAACATACTTTTATGTTATATGTTGAACATTACTTAAATATGTTGTAACTTTTTTTGTGAATACAATTTTACAATGAAATATTACACAACCCTTATGGTTTTTTTCTCAGTAGGGAAATATTGAGCCGTTAGAAACGTCACAGTGTCTCGCAGGTTGACGGGTATGTATGTACAGAACTGTACCTGCAAATCAAAGTCTGTGCTCATGTTTGTGGGTCACTCTTCCTCCCATGGTCACCAGTAGTGTAACCCAAACAGACTAACATGTCCTCCATGGTGAGTGTCACACTTGTCATGACAAATAACATACTCGCGTTTTATTAAAGAAAAAGTAACTGTATTCACTATTCTCCAATATAATAAAGAGTTGAGACTAGAAAAAAAACACGATTCACACACAGAAATAGTATGTAAATTGGGCTACAGTTTTATGCAAATGTTGAATATAGCTTCATGCTATTATGGCGACAGGAAGTCAAGTCTTTCTTACTGTCGAAGAGCTTGATTGATGTTTTTAAGGGTTACCAATATGCTGTCCGTGAACCAAATGAGTCCCCCGTGGGCCCGCTCTGAAAATAGTCCCAACATTTATGGATTTTTTATTTTTTTGTAACGCGATTCCCAAAGAAGTTTAGAGGTGATCTTTTAACCATTTTAGCACTTGCACGGATGTTTAGAAATTGGATTGGTACTATTGTTTGCAAAGCTGTTGTACTGAAGCAATTTTTTCCCAAGAATTATTCCAGGAATGTGTATCAAACTAGTAGCGCTTCACATTATTCTGCACGCAAGAAGTTGATCTCCATTTCAAAAAGATTGGTGACCCCAGTGTTAGATGTAGTATTATTATTATTATTATTATTATTATTATTATTATTATTATTATTATTATTATTATTATAACAACAATAATAATAACAATAACGATGATGATGATGATGATGACAATAATAATACATTTTATTTCTAAGCACTTTTCAAAACTCTCAAGGATTGGCTTACCGTGATATGTAACAGTTGTGATTGGCTTTCAGGTTGGAGTGTTTCAAAATGACCTCAGTGTAGTCGCCATCACCTCCTTGCTTGACATCCTCCACCGTGAACTCCTCGGCGGGAGACAAGATAGCGAGATCTTCAGTGATGTCGCAAAAACCCTCCAGGTTGAAAAAAAAGCACGTGGTGATGTTGAAATAGACGCCATCCTCCACGTCTTCCTTCATGGAGACATCCGACTGAGCCAAGGTGAATCGTCCGAATCTCACTCTGGCTCCTTTTTCCACATCGTAATCCGTTTCCGATACCCGGTAAACATTCTTACACGTCTTCGGCCTCACGAGACTCATGGCGTCCGTGAGTAAGAAGTGCAAGGACTTGTAGTGAAAGTTTTCCTCGTAGATGCTAACGTTGACGCCCATGGTCTCCACCGCGTCATTGAAAGCTTTCTTGAACGCTTGGCCGCCGTTAGCAAAGGCCAAGAGGGCGGAGGTGTGTTCCTTCACGCCTCCGGGGAGCAGCGTGGAACACTTCTCACTCCATGCTGCCTGGAAGCCAATGTCTTGGCTCAACTCTTGTTGGAGCACATCAGAGCGGATTAATTTATCCATGGTGCCTTTGCGGCAGCCCTCGTACAAGTTGTCCACGGCGTTGGGGGCCATGTCCAGTCGTTTCACTGCACTCGCCTTGAAAGGAAGTGAACATTAGTAATGCAGGCACTTTAAAAGACAACCAACGTCACTTTTTTGTTTCTTAACTGACATAAGAAAAACGTTTTATAGCATCTAAAATACCCAAAACACGCAGTATGATATTTTTAGTCAAATGCAAAACACCAATAAAAATGACTTAAAGTGTCCAAAATCTGCAAAAAATTGAGCTGCGAATTGGGCATTTTCAGAAAGTCCCGCCCACGTTTGTGACACCACGCCAAGACGTCTTGCATTGCTCGAGAATCAAAACAATGGCTTCAGATTCGGAGAATATGCTTTCTTGTTACTCATCCAGTTATGAAAATGATTCAAATAGTTCTGAAGAGGAAAGCATACATGTTTGCAATCAATTAAAGAATTTATTCCATGCCATTTTGAGGCAACATTGGGGAGAAACGATCACCAGAAAAGAAGCACAAAATGGCGACCTCCAGTGGCCACCTCCGTTTCAACAGGCTGATAAATTCCTTATATGGAGCTTGGACACCCTCTTCTGGCGGCTTTTAGGTGCAACACAAGGTTTTCAGCCCAAACAATACAGCAAAATACATTGATGTGATGGAAGGACTGCTACAATGTGTCTTTTTTTTGGTCAGGGGCCGTTCCTTTAGTGACGTCACATACGGACTCGTCACCAACTCAAAAACAAGACTTCCTGAATATTCCGCGCGAGTCTTAAAACGTAAAATATAGCAATATGCGGTGGAATCTTTTTAAAATACGCTCAGTAGAAGTCATTTGAAACCATTTTACAAATTATGGACACAACTTGTCGTCGGTTGTCCTTTAAAGGACAACCGACCCCCAGACAAGTTGTGTCCATCCATCCATCCATTTTCCGTACTGGGCCGCCCAAGTTGTGTCCATAATTTGTAAAATCATTTTTACAAAGATTCCACGGCATATAGCTGTATTTTATGTTTTAAGACCGGCGCTGAATATTCAGGAAGTCTCGTTTTCGAGTTGATGACGATGCCTGACGTGACGTCATATCTGGAACGCCCCTGACTGAGAAAGCACCATACAATGCATTTTGGGTACTTTGTTTGGTCTGAAGGCGGCTCGGTAGTCGAGTGGTTAGCACATTGGCTTCACAGTGCAGAGGTCGCCAGTTCGTGTTCCACCCCGGCCTCCCTGTGTGGAGTTTTCAGAGTATTCTCCGGGTCCTCCGGTTTCCTCCCAAATCCCCAAAACATGCATGGCAGGCAGATTGAACACTCTAAATTGTCCCAAGGTGTGAGTGTGAGAGTAACTGTTGTACGTCTTTATGTGCCCTGCGATTGGCTGGCAACCAATTCTGGGTGTCCCCCGCCTCGTGCCCGAAGACAGCTGAGATAGGCTCCAGCACCCCCCCGCGACTCTAATGAGGAATAAGCGGTATGGAAAATGGATGGATGGATGGATGTTTGGTCTGAAAACATCGTGTTGATCAGTGTTGATGGCGAAATGACAAGGAAAATACATAAATAACGCAATGGTAAATCATTGTGTGTTGCACCAAGACTACTATTTTATACTAGTTGACACAAATTCCCAGCAGACAAATCAGCCCATTTCCAACGGAGCTTGGGCGCCATCCTGTGCATTTTCTGGGACGCTACACACCTCAAATTGATCCGGAAGGACTTCTTTCATTGATTGCAAAGATTTCTGCTTTCCTCTTCAGAACTACTTGAATAATATTCATAACTGGATGAGTAACAAGAAAGCATCTTCTCCGAATCTGAAGCCATTGTTTTGATTCTCCAGCAAGGCAAGACATCCTGGCTTGCTGTCACGAACAAGGGGGCGGGACCTTCTGAAACTCGCAATTTCCAGGGTCATTTTGAAGTAGTTTTGGGACACTTTAACTCATTTTTTTTGTGTTTTGCATTTGACTAAAAATATCAGCTTTTTTGGGTATTTTAGATGCTATAAAACGTTTTTCTGATCTCAGTTAGGAAACAAAAAATGGTGTCGGTTGTCCTTTAAGGATAGTAATCTTATTTTACGACTGTTCAGTAAATTGCGGAATTATTTGTAATTTTTATTCAGAGGGGATAAAAAATACCACATACCCATTAACATACCTCTCAACCTGCGAGACACTGCAATCTTACTAACAGCTCAATTTTTCCTTACTGAGAAAAAAAACATACGCGTGTGTAATATTTCATTGCGTAATTTTATGAACAAAATTTCACATGTAAAAATGTCTACTTTTAATAAATTACAACATATTTCTAGCAATAATCTAGTATGTTCTTTGTTGTACAGCATTGTTGCTTTTTATGTGGACAAATTGAATTTGTGTTCTTACGATGTATAATGTTTATTAAAAAAAATATGAACGCTTTACGGCAAACAAAAATAAACACGGTAAAATATTTAATTTAACTGATTTCAAAATAAAATTCCACCTAACCGGAACTTGTCTTCTCTGAACTTTTGTTTCTTCTCGAGACTTTTCGCACAGACTTGTTTTCTTGGTGGTCGACTTCGCTTTTTACGAGTGACGACATTTGTTATAAGTAACATTTCTGCTAATATTTAATGACCAAAACGGAATTGAAAATATCTCAAAATTATATTGAACAATTTTTGCGTTTCCCGTACAAATTTTCTTGTCTTGTATGCCGTACACATCTAAAATGTGCAAAAATCCTACAGAAGACGGAAAAATACGGTCGGTTGACAGGTATGCATTAAAGCGTGCGGAAACCTTTACCATTGATGCTAACCATTTACATGCCAATTGGGTTTTCCATTATGTGATAGCATTAAGATAGCAGCCTGTTGTTTCGCCGACACATTTACTCGATGTAATTTGTTTTAAAGCAGGGGTCGGGAACCTTTTTGACGAAGAGAGCCATAAAAGTAAAATATTTAGAAATGTTTTTCAGTGAGAGCCACACCCGCACGCTCGTGTTTGTAGGTGAAGACACACATACACACGCACGCGCGTATTTGTATGTGCACACACACGTACACGCGCAAGCACGCACGCAGGGCCACTTTTTCAACAAAATGTCAGAATGTGTTATTTAAACTAACTTTGTGATAGTACTCACCGTTAACATGAATGGTTTTCCCTTCCTCGTGATTGGTAAAAATCCAGGCAAACGATCGGAATGAAATTCAACTTGCCGGTCCAGAGGCGAAGTTACTGCTAGCTAGCCTGCACACGGCTCATAAGCTTCCACACTTGCTATCTGCAATCTACTTCTCGCAGAAGTATCTCGATGCTAACGTTAACATGGGGCTTGTTAAAATGTCACTGACATTCGACTGTTTCATCGATGGAATTGTTTCATTGCAAAATAGAATCAGAATCTTTTCTCTCCTCAAAGGCGAATGAATCCTCCGGTGCATTCAAGCTGAAGTGGACTCGTCCAGCTCATTTAAAGGGCCGTTTACCTGTTTCAACATGACGGCAAGTATCATCCAATCAAAATGGTGCTTTCGGCCAACCTAGGTCAGTGTCATCCAATCAAAATTGCGCTTTCCGCCAACTGCAGCCCCAACAGGAAATAAACGTCGAAAAAAACAAGAATATGTATTTAGTTTTATCGGCGAGCCATATGCAATCATCAAAAGAGCCATATATGGCTCGCGAGCCATAGGTTCCCCACCCCTGTTTTAAAGCTTAAAAAGTTTACAAATTCAAATAATTCGTATCAAAATGCAACATAATAACCACCCATCCCCCCACCACCACTAAAAAAAAGTTCAGAAGATGCAATAAGAATGATGTTTTAATTTTTCAACATTAAATTCAACTGTTTTATTCGAATGTGAACACAATACAATACATATTGATAACACATTTGTCTTATTTTTAGGAATTTTCAAATAAAATAATTACTTTAAAACAGCGTATATCGAGCAGAGGAATATCAGAATCAGAATCATCTTTATTGCCAAGTATGTAGAACACACAAGGAATTTGTTTCCGGTCGAACACGCTGCACTAGTATCATCAAAAAAATTGCAAAGAGGAACTATACAGTTCCATTTGTTCAAAGAGTTACTGGCTTGGGGGAAGAAGCTATGCAAATACAAAACCCACGCTTCATATCAACTTGCAAATGAATTTTTATACTCAACTTTCACATCTTTGGATCATACTTATGTCATACTTATTTACTATTTGAAACTGAAAATATCATCAAAGAATTGTGCACTTTTTCCAACTGCAACACAACGGACATTCGCTTTTGCAACTTACCGTGCAGTAGAGCACCATAAAGGCCAGCAGGAACCCCCTCTTCATGTGTCTCATCTTCTCTTCTTTTTAATGTCTGCAGAAAAAAAGATCAATTTTTTTTTTGGGGGGGGAGTGTGATCCTCCACTCAACTTGGCTTTTTTGTTCACATTCTTTCAAAGTGAGCTCAGGCGACTCTTATCAGCGTCCTTTGAGCACCCCGTCGCATTGATCAACTCAGCTCGTGTACACTTACCGCAGGGATGGGTAGAAATGTGCAAAGAAGCTCACCGCGGTGATAATGTATAGGTGTGGAATTATAACATCAAGTCCATCTAGGGTAAAAAAAAAATGGCTCGAGGCATAGGGCTAGGGGGGGAGTCTACAAAAACTATGTGGAAGTGAAAAACAAAATTATCGCCTGAGGCAACTCCTTTTTCCTTTCCTGTGGAAGGAAATAACACGCCATTAGGAGCAGTTAAGTCTCTTGCTGCAGCTACTGGTTTATGTGAACAATGGCAACCTGCACTCAAAAAAAATTAGTTCTCATAATTTTTTAACTTTTCTGTGTCTCTCCTTTGCAGAAATATTTTTGACTTAAAGTGTGGACTTTCTATTTAATTTTTATTGCAAAATATTTACACTAGCCATTTGCCCTTATTCAAGCAGCAACATTTCACCTACTGGCCATAAATCATACACTGTCAAAAAATAATAAAAAATAAACTTGTGACTCTTCACTAACCTGATGGGACTATATACTTTTTTTTCTCCCAGTGTTTCCCTCGAGATGAACCCTGACAAGGGCACGATTCCTCCTTTGGAGAATTATCGTCTCCTGACCTCCAGTACACTTCCTTCCTTCTGTAGCTACGGCAGCAAAGTACTCAGGCCCTGCTGAGCTTCACATTTTGTGCACTTTGACGGACGACTTTTTTGTGTGTGGGAGGAGCGGGGTCACGCCTGGATTCAGAACATCCCATTGCTTTCACAGGCAAGCATGTACAAGCAGGCAAGCATGTTGATATTGGTTTTCTCATTTGAGATGTTTTCCATTTCATTATTTTACGTTTGAAATGTTTTGTTATTTTTTTCTAGATTTTGGGAGGAGTTTATTTTGTGAATGTTAATGTTCATCTATTATCCGAATTATCCATTTTTTCATCCACGTATCCTCACAGCTGTCACCGGACAATAGGATGGGTACACCTTCAACTGGTTGCCAGCCAATCACTGTGCACGCAAAGACAAACAAACACTCACACTCATACAATTGACAATATAAGGTGTCCAATTAACCTACCGTTCATGTTTTTTGGGAATGTGGGAAAAACCGAAATAGCCAGAGAAAGCCCACGTCAGAATCAAACAGTGACGTGCGGTGAGGTTCATGGCTGGGGAGGCACTGACGTCATCACAGTCAGATTTACAAACATATGAACTCTACAGAGTAGTTTATTCACCATTTGATTGGCAAGAGTTAAGTATTTTGTTTAAAATTTCATGTCAGCATTCTTTATATATACAAACTGTAGCATAGAAAAAAATAATTAAAAAAACGTTATTATCGTGTTACCTTTACTTGTAAATGAAGTCCATACGCCGCTCCTTCTGAAGAAAGGCATCGATAACTTCTTTGTAGAAGCATTCCTTGTCTTTCTTCAGTTTTAAAAGTCTCTCTGTCTCAACGGAGATCACTGCCAGTGAAGAAAGTCGTCCTTGATCAGTCCTGTTCCGACTGTATGTTTTCAGTGCTGAGAATGACAATCTTGTCTACTTCTCCAGCAACAAATGGGGCTGCACCGATCTCCTTTTTAATGTCATTTCTAATGACATCACCAACTGCTTCAATTAAATCGTTCTGTATTCTGTTTCACAGGCTAGAAAATACAGTGGATGTCCCAAAATGACTCGCTAGCCTGTCATCTTTCTCAGCGAAAGAATGTAATACAGTAAAGTCTCGTTATATCGATATCGGATATATCGATAGTCCCGGTTATATTGATACTATTTCTATGCACACACAGAGAAAATTACATGCAAACAGGGTCGGATATATCGATAGTCCCGGTTATATCGATATTTTTTCGGACTCCCTTGAATATCGATATAACGAGACTTTACTGTAGTTCAACATAGTTGCCACGATTAGCAGGGCCTTTACTTTCATCATTTCCACGAAATGCCAGCTGTTGTTTGGCAAGGAAGCAGGTGGCATTGATGAGATCTTTTAAAATCTCCCGGTTCTCCTTTACCTTAGCATTTTTGATGAGGCTCCGTTGTAAATTTTTCAGCTCGCAATATCCCATTTGAGTGCAGACATTGTCACAAATTGAGAACAGAAGGCAGGAAAAGCAGAAAAGGCGGTTTCTTGCTGGACATCCACACAGCCAGCCTTTTCGTGTGTACCAGTCCGCCTGAAAACAGCGATTATTGTGTCCCGTTGTCTGAAGCAAACCTTTTAGCTCCGGTGTTGGTCTTCCTTTAATTATTACCTCCTGCTTCGATTGAAAGTCCAGTTTAGAAAATTCTTTCAATTTAGATATGTAATTCTCCATTCTGAAAGTGAGGCCAAGCAACACGAAAAAAAAATGACTGCAGGGTTGCACTTTACTTGCTAACTGTTTACTGTAGCTTTCTGTCTCTAATTCTATTATTCTGCAGCCGCGGAGTCGGAAGTATCTCTGGAATCACAAGCGCCCCCTGCCTGTCATGAGGCGGGAGAACTGTTTGCCTCACCTACGCACAGCGTTTTGATAAAAATAAAACAAAATAAACACTGTAGTACAGTGTTTATAATGTACAATGACTCTACATTATATACACCAGCTAAACTGTAGAAATTTAGTTCATATACTAAACGTTGTTTGAACGCTTTAATAGCGATATGCAGAAGGACAGCAATGCGGTCTCACTGCAGAGCAAGCCAGCTCTGCAGTGATTGCGCAATCCATGGTGAGCATCAGCCGGCTGGTGCCTCACTGCTCGTCTCTACTTAGTATTTGAACGGTAAATGTGAAAATTCAGCGATTTTGAAAAAAATCCTAAAACGGTAAAGTTAAATGGACAAGAACTTTAAAGTACAAATCACTAAATACATATAACTGTTTAATTTATTTTTTCATTTGATATTTCCATGACAGCTTTCCATGATGACAGGTGAGGCACTGCCTCACCTGCCTCCCCTGACTGCACGTCACTGGAATCAAACCCTTGCACCTTTGTATTTTTAGCTGGGTTTAGCTGTGCTAACCAGTTGAGCATCATCCCTCTATTCAAAATGTTAAAAAAACAACAGAAGGTTAAGAGCAGGGCAAAAAAATAATAATTGAGAGTTATTTGCATCTCTAATTAAAAAAAGCGGTTTAGCAGATGGGTGTATGGGTGTCTAAGAAAATATTTGTTGAACAATATACAATTATTTGTTAACCAAATAATTATTTTATTGCACACTAATCAAAATTGTGTTGTCTCGTTAAAGCTCGCTTGTTTTTATATCGGCAAAATACCTGTCTGTGTAAGCTCTCAGTCGTACAGGAGTGGTCCATCGATGAGAAGGTTTCTTCAGCCGTCAACTGTACTTTTTGAAGGTGTCGGACGTCTCGCCTCCTATCCAAGAAGCTTCGACGAAGCCTCTTGGATAGTAACTTTTATTTGACTTCCAATGCATTCCGTTTCTCTCAGTCACAGCAACGTCCGACACCTTCAAAAAGTACAGATGACGGCTGAAGAAACCTTCTCATCGAAAATACCTGTACTGTACTTATTCTGTAGTGTGGGCTTTTATTTGTTCAGATGTTACGCGAGGGCAGGGTGACGTATTTCCGGTAAGGCCGCGCCAAAATCTAAAACTAAAAAGGCTGGCTGCAGTTTGTTTACATGACACTATCTTGTGAGTCCGAATTTATGTTTGGAGGTTAAATTCGAAAAAGAGTTGTCGCTTTTTCATCCACCAAAGTTCCCACAGGAGATGCGACGGCAACTCGACGAGAAGAGGATAAACGCGCCTAAATAATGAATAAGTGGGGCGAGCGTCTGAAGAAAGTGGAGCAATTGGCCGAGAACTTCCATCACAATCCGGTGATTCCACGGTATAAGCCACGGCTTCGGCCCTGCCAGCCTTCCTCTCTATGGAAACTGTTCTATCGGCAAAACGATGCGATCGGGTTTGCTCAAAGTTGCAAGGAGGTACAGTATACGTATAATCAAACTGTTGATGTCAGCCATATTATTTGGTTTCTTGCCCTAACTTTGGTATTCTTCGTTTGCCCCTCAGATCGTGCACGTCTTTGCATTGGAAAAAGAGAATGCGTCACAGGGTGAAAGGATATTCCTGGTGACCAGTTACAGTGAATTGTGGCACTATTACAGGTCAATTTTTGTACATGTACGTATTTACTTTGAGACGGGAATAAACGACTCTCCAAAATAAAGTTTGGATAAAAGAGTCAAGTCAGCGCCAACACGCTGCCGGGAACAGCTTCAAAATAAAAGTACAACATTTGTCTAATTTTCCGATTTACCTGAAGAAAAAAAAATAAGGAACAAATAACACCCTTTAAATGTATTTCATAAGACCATAATTTAATGGTATACTTAAATACAATGCATTACAGTCAATATTACAGAACTGTGTGACCGGTATAAACGACCCTCCTAAATAAAGGCCGGTAAAAGTCATATCAACCACGATACGCTGCCGGGAACATCTTCAAAATAAAAGTGCAATTTCTGGCTAATGTATTTTTTAAAACCATATGGTATAATTAAATAGAACGCAGACTATCAATTTTAATTTTCATATTCCACTGTATTGCAAAACATGGTGAATTCTTATATATATTTTTTATATTTCTTATTCAGAACGTACCCACAGTCCTTGATGCACTGCTACGAAGTGATACCAGAGGGCGCTGTGTGCAAACTCTACTTTGACTTGGAGTTCCACAAGCCTTCAAACATAGAGGTCGATGGCAAAAAGATGGTAGCCATGTTGATCCAGGTTTGCCTATTTCTGAACATGTCATTTCTTGATAATTATGAACTAACAGATTATAGTTACGAATGTAAGCCTCAAATTATTGTTGTCAAATAAGGCACACGTGAGTCCAGTTGCTGCGTTAAGGTGGGTAATTTTTATTTGACTTCCAATGCATTCCGTTTCTCTCAGTCAGTCTCTTCTGGTCCTCGACGCCTCTTGCTGACGTAATTACCCAGCGACACTAAATTTGTCTACGATTACGCCACAATCGTGACGTGCTTTTGCGTTGATTTGAAAGACTGCTTTCAGTAAATATAAGCTAATTCCTGTCCAATTTTGATTATCAAAATAATAATGTTATATTATTTAATTTTGCATTGCATATTATTATATTATAAATTATTGTTTTTATTCATATTCCTACCCGACTTTTTGGCCCCTTGTCAAGGTATCAATGCAACAATATGTTACATTTTTTATTATTCATATCCACAAACGGATATGATTCATTTTTCTTAAAATGTTCAAACTTGTATCTTTCTTTGCCCTAAGTATGTTTGTCAAAAGCTGAAGGACATTTATGGGGTCGAATGCTGCGCAACAAGCATCCTAAGTCTGGACTCCAGCACAGAGGACAAATTTAGTCGTCACCTCATCTTCAATCTTCCAAATGCGGCTTTCAAAGACAACCTTCACGTGGGTGCGTTTGCCATATTCTTGTCACGCGCGATCCGCACGTCACAGACATGAAATCATGTTATCGTCGCCTTTAGGTGCTTTCATTCATGCTATTCTTCAACCTATCCTGAACGGATGCGGTGAAGAAGGGTTTGTACTTCCATTTGGTGAAACGATTTACAAGAGATTTTGAAATGAGGACCATTCATTCGTCTTTGAAGTCATCACTGGTTTAATTTCTAGCAGCCGAACGCAGAACCAAGAGACTGACCTCCGTTTTCTTCACGTGAAAAACAAGGATGGCCACCCTGCTCTGTTTGTCGATCTTGGTAAGGCGCACAATTTGTTTTGTCGGTCTCCTTGTGTAGTCATATGTGTTTGTTTCTATGCATTTATTTGGTGCTTTCGTTTTCTCGTACCCAAAAGCAGTATAAAAAAAGAATAAATATGTAACTAAAGCTTCAATCATATTATGGCAGATTATTTATTAATTTATTTTGCTGAGGATAAGAATATAGCTATAAGTACTGTACATTGTCATTCTACATGTGTTGCTGGAGTATTTGTGCTGTCCTTGAGTTTTGAAAGGCGCTTTGAAATAAAATGTATTATTTTATTTTTAATTTTTAAAACATTATTTTCTTACAGACAGTGTATTGTATGTGTTCAAATACACTGTCTGTAAGAAAAGAATGTTTTAAATTAGATGTCAAGTAGACAGGATGAACTTAACACAACTATGATTATTATTATTATTATTAACCACCTACTGCTAAAAAAGGTTAGGACACCCACGTCGCAATGCTAGTTTTGTTAGCCTTTTGACATTTTGCATTGTAAGTTAGCATTAAGCTAGCAAATTTCAGCAGACAGTTGTGCTTTGTTTTTAATCATGCGTTTGTCTTTGTTTTATTTTTATAATAATTAACTCATTCACTGCCATTCACAAATGTATTCGGGAATTGAAAATATGACAGGGTGCCATTCCCGAATTAGTATTTTCTTGGACAGACCTTTGGCAATGTTTTCCCTTCCACCAGGTGGCAGCATTATACTTTTTGTCAATGTTAGAGCTTTGTTCCAGCTTCAGCGGTTGTTTAAGCGCGGCGATATAAACCAATACGTATGTATTGCATTGTATTTTGAACATCCGCCCTCATTTCAAGCTCAGATAACTCCAGACCCATATAATTTAGGAATTTACTCTTTTTTTTCTGATGAAAGAAGAGAGTCTTAGGTTTCTTACACTGCATTGAATGTTGATGTAGTCCTAAAACTCAATATCTGTACAATTTGAGTGAAAATGACAAAAACCCTGGCACTGGAGTGAACACATTTTTGCACATCGTCTGGCAGTGAATGAGTTAAACCTTAGGGTGGGGGAAAAAACTGATGAGGTTCACTCCCACTTTTTCGCGCTTCCAACAAAATGTTTTTTCCCTACAATCAAGCCCCCCCCCCCCCCCCTAAAAAAAAAATAACAAAACACCAAGCTACTTCTAACTCTTGTTTTGCGCATGTGTGTCTATCTTTCAATAACACCCAAAAGGTGTTTACACCAAGAACAGAAATTTCCGTCTTTACAAGTCATCCAAGGTCGGGAAGAATGCTGCCTTCTCCTTAGCGGACGACAACAAATTCATCTCCAAATCCTCCAAGCATGTGTCTGCTGAGGAAAGTGTGTTTTTGGCGTCTTTAGTGTGTAATGTGAGGTATGTTGAAATCTATTTACAGACGCTGCCCTACTTCCGAACATTCCAGTTACGTACATTTTTGTAGTAAGATATGTAGTATTCTCTCCAGTTGTACATGTACATAGCTTTATAGAGCATGTAAAGTGTCCTTGAGTGTTTTGAAAGGCGCTTAGAAATCAAATGTATTATTATTATTACTCTATCTGTTAGCTAGCTAGCTAGCTTTCTATCTATTTGAGTTACTTCCGGGTTGAGTGAATGCCGGCGCATGTGGCTGCCGCTGCTCACCCATGGAAAAAAATTGATCTTGTGACTGTAAAGTGTCCTTGAGAGTTTTGAAAGACGCTTAGAAATCAATATTATTATTGTTTTATTAAATGTTTATTTTTCACTACAAACCAATACAGCTTACTTATACAACCCTACACATACTTATATAAAACTGAAATATAAGCCTTAAACATACATTCCATATAAAATAAAGCAGTGAAGCAACCTTACGAACGACCGTAAGCTGGGGAGCGTCTGTACTGTAAAGCAACCCCACTGCAACCTTTTGACGATTTTTATTGCTGTGCCCGGTCAGCTTCAACGGGCAGAAAATTCTAACATGGGAAGGCGCAGATGCTCGAGTATGTGGGACCACCAAGGTTCAGCGCCAGCTGGGTTTCGGATCTGATTCGGGTGAGTCACGCTGTGGCGTTAAGTGCTTTGTTGCAGCTTCAGCTGTTGTTAAAGTGCAATATGAATCAATATGTATTGTATTGTGTTGTATTGATTCATTGACTTCAAGTGATCCTTTTTTTTTTAAACATTTCAACAGGCTTGCTTTCGGGCTGCCTTGCGTCTCCTCACCGAGAAGTGGACGACTTTGTTTTGTCGCTGGTGAGGAGGGATGCCGTTCATGGAAGTAAGTGTTGTGATCGGAAAGATGGTTTGACTGCTTTCATCTTGATCGTCATCACCAGATTACTTTACAAATTCAAGATAGCTTCAAAGGTCATGAAGATATTTGGGTTACTGTTTAGAGAGTTAATGGCGACGGGGGAAGAAGGTGTTTAAAGGACAACCGACATCACTTTTTTGTTTCCTGACTGACATCAGAAAAACGTTTTATAGCATCTAAAATACCCAAAACACGCAGTATGATATTTTTAGTCAAATGCAAAACACCAATAAAAATGACTTAAAGGAAAACCGACGTCTCCGGACAGCTTGTGTCCATAATTTGTAAAATGGCTTCAAATGACTTCTACTGAGCGTATTTTTAATAAGATTCCACCGCATATAGCTATATTTTACCTTTTAAGACTCGCGCTGACTATTCAGGGAGTCTTGTTTTTCAGTTGGTGACGGGTCCTCACGTTACGTCACCGAAGGAACGCCCCTGGTTGTCCTTTAAAGGTGTGCTGAAACTGCAAAAAATTTAAACCTGAAGTGGCCAGTTTCCGAAGGTCCCGCCCCTTTGTTCGTGATGTCACACCAAGACGTCTTGCCTTACTGGAGAATCAAAACAATGGCTTCAGATTCGGAGAAAATGCTTTCTTTTTGCTCATCCATTTATGAATATGATTCAAATAGTTCTGAAGAGGAAAGCATACATGTTTGCAATCCATTAAAGAATTTATTCCGGTCATTTTGATGGAGAGAAATGTAGTGACAAACTCTTTAGTACTCACAGTACCCAAAAAAGGCACAAGATGGCGACAAAGCTCCGTGGAAATTGTCTCCTGGGGATTTTTGTCAGCGAATATCAGCGAATTTTCGGTGCAACACACAAGGATTCACCATCGCGTTATTTATGTTTTCCTTCTAATTTCACCATCAACACGGAACAACATGAAGTTTTCAGACCAAACAAAGTACAGCAAAATGCATTGACGTGATCAAAGGACTACGACATTGTGTCCTTTCTCGGTCAGGGGCGTTCCTTCTGTGACGTGACGTCAGGACTCGTCATCAACTCAAAAACAAGACTTCCTGAATATTCAGCGCGAGTCTTAAAACGTAAAATATAGCTATATGTGGTGGAATCTTTGTAAAATACGATCAATAGAAGTCATTTGAAGCCATTTTATAAATTATGGACACAACTTGTCCGGAGGCGTCGGTTGTCCTTTAAATCTCTGCCCGATTAAATGGTGCGCATGGATCGGTCACGCCTGTCTGAGGGGAGTCACTGGAAAAGGTGGTGGGCAGGGTCCAGAGGGTCCAGAGGATTTTCCGCGTCCTTGTTTTGATTCTTGCAGTGTGCAAGTCCTTAAGAGTGGGTCGGGCGGTTACAATTATTTTTTTCACCGTCCTAACCAGTATAACTGAATAACTAGTTTTAAAATTTCAGATAAAAAAATAATGACTGTCATTGTGGTTTACATGGGACAATGTGAAATTTTGGTTCAGAGTTCAGCATGCATCATGGCATTTGACATGCTTGAGTTGCTTTCGCGGGACCGAATAAAATGAATTGGTGGGCCAGATTTGGCCCCCGCGCTTTGATTTTGACACTCGCTCTAATCTCTGGAAATGATTAATCAGACCGCAACATAATTTATGTACAGAATATAGACGATCCAGATGGTATGTACAATAGTTTGGATGATAAATGGAGGGATTGGAATCAGTTTCATCCTCCAATATGCTATATAAAAATTGGCCAAAGCAATATTGACATGTACAAAAATAGCACCACCACAGTGAAACCTTCTAATTAGCTTTTTTTTTGGAAGGATGGTCAAAATAAAATAATTACACCACTGGACAGCTACGAAGTCTGCCTGGTAACAAGCGGCTTTTTCAGCTATGTAGCCCAAGTCTCATAAAGAAGATGAGCCGTATACTGAGGGAAGAGCCAAACATAAATGACTTATTGTGGTTTACATGGGACAATTTGAAATTTGGGTTCGGACTTTACTAAGCATCATGGAATTTCACAAGTTTAATTGCCTTTCGCGGGTCAAAAAAAATGATGTCGGGGCCAGTTTTGGCCCCCGAGCCTTTTTTTTGACACCAGAGTAAAATATTGTGTATTTTTGACGGGTTCTACCCCGTGGTCTGTTTCCCCCCCACTAATGTTTCTCATCTCTGCTCCTGGCAGGCATCAGGCGTTGGAACTACTTTGCTGCGCAACACCTGCTGGTCTACGACATCGCCAAGTACCGCTGGTGTGGCAACGTGGGCCGCTTTCACAAAAGTAACAACATCATGTGCGTTCAGTCGACGACATCTCACCCACGAGCCGCCGCGATTTGGGAACGAGTCTGTTTGTTTGCGTGCAGGATCGTGGTGAATCTCAAAGAGGAAGTGTGGTACCAGAAATGTCACGATCCCGACTGCAGGAACTTCAGATCCGCAAGTAGGTTAATTGATAAGCACATCTTTTTTTTCTTCATTGCTTTGCATTTAGCTTTGGTATAAAAAAAATGTGGCTATTGCGGTTTTATTTTTAAGCGTAATAATATTTGAATGATGTTACAGGTTACCCACTGCCGCAGGAGATGTGCATGAGTTACATCATGATGCAGGTTAGTAAGGCTTTCGTTTTTGACAACAGCAAGATATGATTCCAGTCATCAGCCATTCATTGTTATTAATGAAGGTCAACCAAGGTCAATGAAGTGCAAAACTCTCTCTCTCTATCCCCCCCTCCTCTCTCTCACACACACACACACACACACACACACACACACACACACACACACACACACAACAGGATGAGGAGAACCAAGCCTTCGTGATGGACGAGGCAGGCAACATCGAACCCGGCCAAGCACCAAAGCAGGCGGCTCGGGGGCAAGAATCTGCAGTCGCGTGGGAAGAAGGCGCCGAAGATGACCGAGAATTCTCACATTGCCTCGACGAATTTGAGCGTAGCAGCAGCGAAATTTCCGACGAGCTGCTTCTCGACTGCGTGCAAAATTCGGGGTAAGAGGATGATGTGAGTTACCGATGCACTTTATTGAAATGGCAAGTCACAACTTTTCTCACCCCCAAAGAAAACATTTTAGACATTTAAGAAATTTGCTTTGTCTTAATTCCAAAGATCGCGAGTCACTTTGAAGCCGAGTCACGTGACAAAGGCGGCATAAAAAGTGCTGCTTATTCTCTGCTCCCAAGTGACACCTTCACAAAAACAACCCCTCCCCCCTACTTGCAAAAAAAACTTCCCACGGGGCATGATTGCGAAACGAGGGAATGCAAATATAGGCAAACAACATTCGATATTATATGTATTATAATATTCATCTGAAACAATGTGATATAAATATCCACCTATCGGAAAAACACATTTGGTTTACACTTGTGCTTTAAAACCTTTCTACTACAAAAAGCTGACCCCCTCCAAAAAAGGTCCGGATTGTCGTGTTCCCATTCAAGTGTAAAATCCCGCTTTGATCCTCTTAGACCTTAACGCCAGCATAAAGTTTATCAATCTGCGCTCGAAAATAACTCTGAAGCGCTGCCCTTTTTGCCTTGAGTGTTGGTGTCAACAGGCCGTTCTGGACGGAGAACATCTCGGAGTGTAACGCAATGTCTCGTACCTGGGGGGGAGAAAGGGGGCGGAGTTACATGATAGGCTACATTCATGTTGAAGAGTTATATCAGTACCTCTCCAATCAGAATATAGTTCCAAATTTATGAATATATAGTGTTACCTGGGCTTACGAACTTAATTGGTTCCCAGAAAGTGTCAGGCGAAGTGTATTCCAAACATTAATTTCCCACAGGAAACCATTAAAATGAGAATAATCAGTTCCCAGGTCCCCGTAAAACATAATTTTCAACTAAATTAGTCTTAGAACTACACACAATATACCTTATTTTATGTAAAATAAATGTGCTATGTATTGTAATTAAAGGAATAAACTGTACTGTCTAGTAAAGTCGTTTTATTTACCTTTGTGATGGTTGTTGATGGCTTGATGGAATGGATAGCTTTTTGCAGTGTCTCAAGGAGCTCTGGGGTGTACATCTTAGAAGCTGTGATATTGCAACAGCAACAGATGCAGGTAGACGCACTAGAAACTTCATTAATAGCTGGTTACCTTGTTTGTATGTTCTCTTCAAATTGTACAGATGGCTTGTGCGGGTTATTTATGGAGCCTGATTGATGGGATATTTTAACCTTACACTCTGCCTTTGAACTATCAATAAAGTTGAAACAAGTCCAAATTTTACTGTTTTCTATCCATTTTCTCACCATTTCACTTTTTTTTTGTTTCAAGCTCTGTCGTCTCCCTTTCGTGTGTGTGTTTCTGTTTCTGTAACCCCCTCGCCCCGCTCACTGCTGCGTGTGTCCCCTCCCTCCTCTACCACGGATCTTGACCAATCACGTGCGGCTTTAACCGAACACTGGGAACAAAAAGCCGGCGGCCATTTCCAGCTTTGTTCACTTCAGAGATCAGCTCCAAGAGCCGGCTCGTTCGTGAACGACACATCACTCATTGTCGCGCTCTGTGTGATTCCCGAAACATAGTTCGTATGCCGAGATTATGTTCTCGCAAATTTAACATTCGTTAGGCGCAAATTTTCTTAGCTAAAGCCTTCGTAAGCCAAGGTATCACTGTAATTATCTTTTTAAAACAACTAAACCGAACCATATTCTAATTTGAGATGCAGCTATCAATACATATTGATCCCATCCAATCGGCCATTGAAAAAAATGGCACAGATCACCTGTTCAAAAGACTTGAGTCCAGCTTCCTTGCCCAGCTTCTGGATGTCCTCCAAAATGGCGTTCTTTACGTCCTACCGACAATCACAGCAACCATTGACATCCAAAGAAAAAGTGATCTGGAGTGTTTTGGGGAACACAGACGCTCCCCAACTTACGAACGAGATACGTTCCGAACGGTCACTTGTAAGGTGAATTTGTTCGTAAATTGCTTCAGTGCTATATTTTCTATGGAATCTATGTTTAAAGGACAACCGACACCATTTTTTTGTTTACTAACTGACATCATAAAAACATGCAGGCTGATATTTTTAGTCAAATGAAAAACACCAATAAAAATGACTTAAAGTGTCCCAAAACTACTTCAAAATGACCTCAGAAAGTTTCATTTTCAGAAGGTCCCGCCCCCTTGTTTGTGACGTCACGCCAGGACGCCTTGCCTTGCTGGAGAATCAAAACAATGGCTTCAGATTCGGAGAAGATGCTTTCTTGTCACTCATCCAGTTATGAATATGATTCAAATAGTTCTGAAGAGCAAAGCATACATGTTTGCAATCGATTAAAGAAGTCCTTCCGTGTCATTTTGAGGCGTCTGGACTCCAATGTAGCGTCCCATAAAATGCACAAGATGGCGCCCAAGCTCCGTTGGAAATGGGCTGATTTGTCTGCTGGGAATTTGTGTCAGCGAATATCAAATAGTAGTCTTGGTGCAACACACAACGATTCACTATCGCGTTATTTATGTTTTTTCCACCTAATTTCGCCATCAACACGAAGTTTTCAGACCAAACAAAGTACCCAAAAGGCATTGTGTGTCGCTTTCTTGGTCAGGGGCGTTCCCTCCGTGACGTCATGTCAGGCATCATCATTAACTCGAAAACAAGACTTCCTGAATATTCAGCGCGAGTCTTAAAACGTAAAATATAGCTAACTATATGCGGTGGAATCCTTGTAAAATACGCTCAGTAGAAGTCATTTGAAGCCATTTTACAAATTATGGACACAACTTGTCGAGAGGCGTCGGTTGTCCTTTAAGGTTTATAGAAGTATGTTTCAGGCTTGTATAAGTAACCGCTATTGGTTTGTACTGAAAAATAAACATTTCATAAAATATATGCTGTATAAACATATGTACATGTACAACTGTACATGTACATAATGTTCGGAAGTCGGGGAGCGTCTGTAATGTTGTCAAAATAAAGCTTGTGTGAAATGTTGT